>NC_031770.1:80265977-80388613 GCF_001522545.3 Parus major | reverse complement strand
AAAGGAAAAGGAAAAGGAAAAGGAAAAGGAAAAGGAAAAGGAAAAGGAAAAGGAAAAGGAAAAGGAAAAGGAAAAGGAAAAGGGAAAGGGAAAGGGAAAGGGAAAGGGAAAGGAAAAGGAAAAGGAAAAGGAAAAGGAAAAGGAAAAGGAAAAGGAAAAGGAAAAGGAAAAGGAAAAATAAATGGAAAAATAAAAGGAAAAGGAGATAAACCATTTTCTGATAGTTGTTCTTACCTAAACTCATCATCCTCTCTCTTTTTTAATCAGCTCATGCAGCATGCTGAAGGGATGGTGCTGATTAGACAGTGTATTGTGTCTTCAGATTGCAGTTCACTCTGGGCAGATCCTTGAAAAAAGAGGCATTTGTGAAAATGTGAATCTTTACAGCAAGCAGAGACAGGGCAGGGCCACAGAATTCAGATCCAGACATGCATCACAATGTGAGTGCTGTCCCAGTTAAAGCTGACAAAAAGATCTGTCAGCTGGAAAAGCTGCTCTCAGGGTCTGATAAAATGCTCACGAAAAACCAAGGGTGCTTTGAACACTGCCAGTGCAACCCTTGCTGCTTTTTTAAATTGAGGAAAATTCAGAATCAGGGTCACAGATAAACTCTATGAGCACAGAATCAGCACTGGCAGGAATAAGTAGGAAGCACTGCTGCTACACATTGTAGAGATGAAATCTTCCTGAAAATTTTATTAGTTGTATGTTTACTATTGCAGATCATGTGAATTCTCAGAAAAGTGAATGCTCATTAGATGGTTTGGCTTTTTAAATTTTATTTCGGAATATCATCAGAAAATTGAAAAGATAGTATTCAAAATGTAATTTTCTAATGAGTTAAAGAAAGGAAAAAGAAGGCTGAATTTTTATTTCATAATCTGTTAAGATATTTTTATTTTTTAAGAATTGCTTAGAAACTATTATTTTATTAATGGAGAAAATTGCTTTCTTATTACTTTTTAAAAGCAAATTTTTTAATCAAAGAAAGAATCAGAAAGTTAGAAAATAAGACACTGTGAAGGCAACAAGAATGATTTCTCTGTTTTCCCTCTAGAAAATTAGAGGAAATAAGAAAAACCAGTTTGAAATTTTGCATATTATTCTCATTTCTAGGTTTTGGCTTTGTCTTTCCTTTTACACACTACACTTTCTGAGATGAAAGAAGTGAAGAAGAATAAAACTTTAAGGTAAAATACTCAACTCCATTATAAAAAAATAATAAATTGAAAATAGTGCAAATATTTTTATAAAAGTTTTGGAAAACTGATAATTTTTATTCAAAATTAAATGCATTAAAGATAATTAGTTGTGTTAGAAAAGTATAAATAGCGTGTAGCCAAATTATTAGAACTATTGTTTCTTGCTATCTAAATATATTTATATAAAATATATATATGTATTTTTATGAATATGTGTACGTGTATGCGTGTATATGTATATATAATAATAGTTTCTGTGGTGTTCAGTTGTGTATTTCCACATTGAGTCAGAAGAAGGGTAATGAAAAATCAGTCCAACCTAAATGAGAGATGATTGCAGTTGTAACTCAATCTGGGAACAAAACTAATTACTTAGCATTAATTAATGGTTGACTTTTAAGAGCCAGTAAGGTCATCTTTGGTGTAATCTGAAGGGTTGCAAATTAATGGTTTTATCCTTTAACCTTTTATTTTGGGACTAGCAAGATGGTTGCTTCCAATTACTGAGCCATTCCTTTGTACTTTTAAAATATTTGGATTATATTAACAGGTGTCCACTCCTTTGCAATGTGCCTAGTTCTGTCCAGTAAATGAAAAATTATGAGTGCCTCCAAGAAAGATCCTCTTCCCCCAACAATAACAAAAGAGCATCATGTCTGCTAGCATGAATGCATACAGGAATATTTTGCAGCAGCAATTTTCTTACAATTGTTCTTATACAAGAATGTGTTAAAAGAGATTTCTGATTTAGCAGCCTTAGATAACTCCTTAAATAACATTTATACCTTAATAGGTAAGCATGAGGGATGTCTGGATTAAATGATGATTAAAATTTCCATTTAGAGTTGTGAAGTTAATATATATGTTGCAACTTTTTTTTTCCTTAATCCATTAAGGCAATGAAACTACCCATTGCAGACGTAATAGGAAAAGCCCCCAAATTTCTTGCCTGGGAAAAAGTTTTGAAAATAACAGAAAATAGTAATAAAAAATATTAATTGCACCTGTTTCCTGTCCCAGTGAGAATATTTTCTAATGTTTTTCAAGTTTAATTGAACGTCCCAGACACTGAAGTTTCCCCTTCTGCCTCCAGGGGTTTCTTCTACTGTCTAACAGATTTCATTATCAGGATGTTTTACCTGTTCTAAACTCCCTGGCTTCATTTCACCCCATTTCTCCTATTAAACACTATTTCCAGACACATCTGCAAGAAAGTGTTTAGTGTGCAAGTGATTAAACACGAGAAAAGCCATAAATACCAATAATTGACAGTAAAATCTATCCTACTACTTTCTCATTTTCTAAGGTGCTTTTAGTCCTAACATTTAATTGCAGCTGACATTTAGACAGCCCCACATTTTAAACCTCAGGCAGGTAGTGAGCAGTCAGATTAACAGTTCATTACCAAATCCTTCATGTTGGCATAAATCCAATAAGATATGCTAAGGAGTTGTTATGAATTCTTAAAACCCTTTCTCCCCAGATAATTGTGTACCAAACATTGGAACATCACTGCTGGCATACTCAATAACTCACAGTTATGTCAAACTGTTTAATATTTTTCAACATTTTTCTCTTTCATCTTTTAATTTCTCTTCATTTTTATTTTTCTCATAAATATTTGTTGTGATGGAAGCCACATAATTAGTGCTGAAAGCAACAGTTTAAAATGAAGAGTATAGCTCTATTATTAATATAGGCATATGTTTCAAATGGGTAATGACTTACTGCATACCATTTTGTCATGTTTCTTTATGGCACTCAAATCCTAAAAAAAGATGTTTTGTTTATTGCCTAATGAAGACCATTTTAAATTTCTTTTTGCCTCAATATAGTGATTTTCAGAACATGTATCATTCTGTCTCACACTGCAATTAGATTCTGATGATTAATTTTTATTTTTGAGTCTATAAAGGAAAGGAGTGTGTATATTAATGTTGACACTTTTCTTTTGCTATAAACAAATGCAAATTAGTGATTTTTGGATGCCAGATCTGAGTAACTGTCCTTGATAAAAACCAAAAAAAATTGTGTGTACCTTCAAAAAATTTTTTTCAGTACTTAAAGCATATGTCTCGAAGACTTGTGAAATAAAGGAAATTAATTTATCCATTCTGATTTATTTCAGTTTAGTTCATCCATCATGCTGTTAGTAATTTTAGAAAGTACTTGATACCATTTTACTTTCAGGGAACCAAACAGAAGTAGATGTTGAATGATCTGCTAAAGAACATGCTAATTATTCCACCATATATGCAATTTTCTCTGTCATGTGGAACTGGGCTCAGGCAATCAATTTCAAGACTTTTACCCCCCAGGTATTTAAAACAGAAATATAACCTGAATAATAACAACAAAAAAATAAAATCCTAGATAAAGTTATATTTTTAATTCAAATTTGTACTACAAAACATTTTTTAAAAAAATTTTTACTGAACATTCAAAGTATTAATTACCTCCTAATATCACATCTTCTTGCCTCAGCTACTCAGGCCAATTATTCACACAAATTTATTTCAGAAATTTTGTGAGGGATCATCCAGACATCCAACTATGACGTGACAAAAATACAAATCAGGATAAGGAAAATTGACCTTGATTTTTCTCAAGGAACATGTGGTAAAAACTTGAAGGAAAATCATAGGAAATAAGAGACTTAAGAGAAATTGTACTAGGCTAGTTTTTCCCTTTTTAATGTCTGAGCCATAGGTCCTGCTTTAGGCATAATTCCTAGGAAGACCAGACTGCTCTGATATTCATAACTGCCTGCAACAGATGTTGAATGCACTTTTCTCCTCTCCCATTCCTACAGATGGAATGTGCATGCTTGTGCTCCTGCATACTTGCAAAGGGAACAGACAAATCCGTCAGGAGACTCTCACTAAGAAGCATCACATAAAGCATCTCTTTTCCTGTACAGACAAAGGCCCCAAGAAGTGGAAGGACTTAATCATGTGTGCATGAATCATGGACTATTCTCTAACACAGACACACTCCTGAATGGGAGTCTGTGAATATCTAAGGTAATAGTATTTAAAATAGAGAAGTAGAATTTGAAGGTAAAAGTTTCTGTCTGCTTCAGAATAACTTTGGAATCTCTACTCTAATGTTCCTTAATTGCCAAAGAAATTTAGAGGTTTTAGGGACATTTAATCTCAGTATTTTTAATTCTCTAAATCCTCTAGGCTAGACTTCTTCAAGTAATATGAGGAGACACAGACCTGTGCAGAGAGTGATTCCTGACCCTTATCTCTGTCATCTCTCTAGGGCATCACTTTGGGATGAGATTAAATAGAAGATTTCCATTTTTTTCCACTGTCTGCAAAAAAGAATCTGCTGACCACTCGAGATTTCAATCATCAGCTTTTAGACAAGACATTGATTCTATCCATTGGTGTCTCCATCCCTGAAAATCTGTCTTTGAAGCACCTGGGTGCCTGTAACTTCTCACTGCAAATCCCATGTCTCCAGATGTTTCATTAAGCCACAAGAGAATTGATGTACTCTTCAAATTCTCTTCAACACAGGCTGTTTTATTTATCCTTGCCACATTTATCACCAAGTTCCAGGTCATACTGTCACCACACAGCAGCGACACCTCCTAAAGCATCAGGTGAAGAACAGGAGGATGGATTAGGTGGTAAAATTTTCTGGCAAAAAAATCTTGCTGTAAAAGAAGAGGAGCTTTCCTAGATGCCAGGCAAGAACAGATAAGGAATTTTAGAGAAGCTGTATACTGTCCCAAACCTCCCTGTCTTCAGCTTCAGTTGCTGTAATTAGCCCATGTGCATGGCAACATGTGCATGGGACTTACACCCCCTCCAGAGAAGCCCAGAGCAAGAACAGTTCTCAAAAACATGACTGTAGCTCAACAGATATGAGTGTGAACCACATGGATACATGCTGCCTACTTGTGTGAGAGCACACCCACTGAACAGCTCTGGTGGGAGGGACGTGATTTGGGCAGCAATTCAACTATCTGAAAAATCCTTCTCTGAAGCACTTGGCTTTCTCCAGAGATATGAAAGGTAGGGGGAAAGTGCCTTGAAATCAGCTGCTATTTTTGGACTTTGGCAAAAAAGATTACATCTATTGGGCTGCTTATATCTACTGTCAGAAATCAAATTCTTGTAACTCTCATCTCTTGCTCATCCAGAGATGATCTGCATGATTGGCACTTCCACCAACTCTCTCAAAAATATTTTGGCCAAATATTCACCCACCTCTGCTCTTTAGTCAAACCTTTGGATGAAGTGAAGCAGTACCTTGTAAGGCAGAAATAAACATACTGACCAGAAGAGTTTCCATCTCTGTAGCAGTCGTGCTGGTCTTTCTAGCTCTACACATTGAGAGAAGGCTTGATACCGCTAGCAGTATCATCTCACATTCCAAAGATGGAATTCCATCAATTACCAAGTGTTACAAACAAAATGTGAGCCCTTAAGTCATTTGAAGTGGGCAACCACACTCCTTTGGACTTCTCATGTGAGCACATGCATCAGTGCAATATCTTTCCAAAAGATTTTGGAAACTCCTTTTTTTCTGTGATATGACACTACTAAATGCTGCAGGTTGCTATCTACACCACCACTCAGACTTCTGCTTGGCAGGATTAATCTGTGTTTTTTCTCACCCCTCAGCATTTATCTTCATTCACTGTAGTTACTCCACAGATTATTTCCTCCTGTGCATATGTGAGTATAGGTGTGAGCTTTCATATTTCAGTGGTCAAAGAGCCCAGTAGTGTTTTGAAAACTAAAGCACTGTTAATGAGATATATATTAATGCAGCCTCTTTTACACTCCTGTGTCTTTCACTGTAAAATTTGTTTTATGGTTTATCTATCTCTTGTTCCAGCTACAGCTAACTTTTGAAAATTGGAAATGACAGATGAGCTGTCAGTATGGAGTCACTAGATTGCCACCCCGAACATTAGTGGAGCAGCAAAATTAATCTGAAATTAGCATTTATGGATGGGATTCAACTGCCTGTATTTTCCACCAAAGCTGTCTAAAAGATTATTCAAGACTGAGAAAACCAAAAATGTGCCAGTGTCAGCATTATCTTTAGTAACAACAAATTTAAGCATGCATTATTTCTCCACTTTCACTGGTGTTATGAGTAACTCATTTTGCTGTTAGGGAAAGATATAAAAGACTGTGGTGTTCTGCTAAAAGCACCTTAGGCTGGAATGTCATCAAACAGTAGGTGATTTGGACTCCACAGTCTCATTTAACAGGTTTGAAATGTCTGAGATATCCTTCAGTGTCCTGCAGAGTCAGGACAGTCCTAAGTCCCCTCTAATTCAGTGAAAGCCAGTGAGTGCTGTTTTTTGTCCACACAGGGACAGAAGTATGGCAAACTTCAGAAGACCAATTCAAATCTTTAAATCGCCCTCTTTTTTTTCCTATTATATAATTAGAATTCTGTGCAGTTGACATACCTGAAGGATGGGATGGCATCCAGAGGGATTTGGACAAGCTCAAGAGAAGTGGACTCATGGGAATCTCATGAGATTTAACAAGATCTAGTGCAAGGTGCAGCACCTGGGTCAGGACAAGTGGCAATATTGGGGGGTTTGTGAGGAATCCATTCATCCCTCAGAGGTCAGGCTGGATGGAGCTCTGGGGAACCTGATCTAATGAAAGGTGTCTTTGCCCATGGCAGAGGTGTTGGAAACAGATGATCTTTAAAGTCCTTTCCAATCCAAACCATTCTATGATTCTGTTCTATGATTCTATGAGTCATTCATCTTGTGTTAATTTTCTACTTACTGATGAAGTCATGTTCTTCCTGCTGTGTTCATTTTTCCTAAAGTCATTCAGTGGTCAAGTCCCCCAATCTGTGCCATTTACACATAATTTTCCTCCTTCTGAATTTGCTTTGTGGGCACTGCTCCCATATTTGTTGCAGCTCTTATGCCACTGAAATGATTCATCATCACCAGCTGGCCCTATTTGAAGGAGCAGAGCACCAGAGAGAGAGAGCTAGCTGATTAAATCATATGGAATCAAAATTTTTAGATGTTCCCAGATTGATGGATGTCCTAGAGAATAAAAGATGCTGCACATCCACTCAGGACTTCATTTCTGGGAATCTCACTCACACAAGACCTGGGTGGCACAGTCAAGCAGAGGGAGCTTGCTTCAGTAATGAGTAAAGAAAAGAGTACTGGGAGAAGGATGCTGTGTAATATTTCGTAGAGAGTAATGAATACTATTTGCTCTATTCAGTTTTGGGGGGGCTTGTTGGGGTTTCTTTGAGAGAAAAAGGAGAAGTTCTATATGACAGGATTTTAGTGAGGCAAAACAGAAACTAGGACTTAAATCTAGAAATTCTCAGAAAAGTTGCAGAAAATTGGAAGGGAAATTTAAAACGAATCAGTAAAAACCTATTAATTCACCGTGTAAAGTAGTTTTCACAGTGAATTTTAAAATCTCTCACTATAATTCAGCTTCCCACAATTACTTTCCAACCTGGAGTAAACTAAATTCAAATAATTGGGGGAGCACACACACACACACACACACAAAAAAAATACCCATTTTATCTATCCCTTTAAATTATATATTTAGTTAAGCCGGCTTGTTGATGCTCTAGAGAGTTCCTCTAAGAAAGTCTTGGACAAGAAAGTAGATACATTAAAATATCACAGCTCTAATTCCCCTTCAGATAATTCAGAATAAAGATCACACAAAGGCTGAGAAAACTAATAAAAGGTATTTAGATACTGCTTTATCTCATGGATTAATAAAATGTCTGAATATGGTTATAACTCTGGTAAGCAATGCCTGAAGTACAAAAAAGATTAGAAATAATCAAAGGAAATATACAACCTCAGCTTCCAACAAAAAAAGCTAAAGTAAATTTCTGTGGCTGTGGTGCTTTGATGCCTTTCATATTGATTTTTTATCAGGTTTACTCATTTGGTGTTGATTGGAAATGACTTTCAAAGCATGCACAGGCAGGGCATTCTAATTTTGCCCACCTGAGTAGAAGAAACTGCATCAGAATTACTCTTGCTTTAATTATTCAAGGAATGAGTGCAAGCCAATACCATGTGATGCATGTCATCCTAATAAAGAGAAGACCTTGAATTTCTGATTCTTGGGTTTTTTATCTCAAATCGAGTGCTGGATGCTTTCAGTGAATTGTTCACAATGAGCCCATAACAACTGTGCAATTCATGAATACGACAACAAAAAATCCAGAGGAGAATGGTTTGATATATAAATATTCTGTGAACACATCTACTTGCTGATTTCAATTATTTAATGAAAATTAGTTAATACTCGTATGCACCAAATGTGGGAAAGGAAGAACACATGATGTCATAAAAACTGGTATAAAAGTTCATTATTAGATATAATGAGAAGGCATTAAAAAATTAAACTTCCAATTAATATTAGGAAATTTTTTTGATAGCAAGACTATTAAAAAGACTTAAACTAAGACTATTAAAAAGCAAGTGACAAAAACTTAGATATTAGAAGCATCTAAAACTGGACAAGAGACAAGAAGTTGAATTGATTGGCTTAGGTCTGTACTAGAAATATGGAGAACTAGAATATTTCATCAATTGCAAGGTTATGCAGTTTATGCAGACATGTGCCACAACTACCTTCACTTGTGATGCAGGTGTACATTTTCTGGACATACATGATTCCTTTGGGATACAATCATCCCAAATTACACTGGGAATGAAATAAAGCATTCTGTGGGAAAGTGAGCTACTGAAATCCATGCTGAAAATGGACACAGGAGTGATAGAGTGGCTTTGGGCACCCAGTGTCCAGTATGGGTCCACCCATTGCAATATACTCAAAAACCCATATAGACCACTTCTGTAGGACACATTTGGTGAATATTTCCATTCTTTATTACTATTTCATTGCCTATTATAACTCTAAGACTGTAATGTTCACAGAATTTGGTAACCTAGAGCAAAAGTTACCAAATACATATCCTTTGCTTTCTTCCCAAATAATATTATAGAATCACAGAATATTAATTCCCTTCTTCTGGTCTCCTTCCTTTTATTTTTCCTCCACTCTAGGCAAGCTAGAGAATGACAATCAGTTTCTGAGAGCTTTCAGCAAAAACCAGAGATTTTTCTAGCTTAATTCTAAAAAACTTATCACAAAGAGAACTCTTATTGGCCAGATGTTTGGATAGCTATCCAGTTTACCAGCATATGAAAATGTAATGGCAAAAAACACAATATTTATTTTCTTTTTTTTTTATAACAAAGCATTTCTGCTTTTGGTATTTATCTGGATATAGAATAGCTGCATAGAAGCTCCCTCTTCCCTTGAATTCTTGCCCATGGTTTTATCAGGGTGAAGAAACAAGCCTCAATAGTATATTTGATGGCAAGGGTATATGCAGCATTTTATTTTGAATACTGCAAAAAATTCAGTGAGGAACTATGGCTCCATAAGTCTGTAAACCTGCAAAAAATAGATTTTTACATTACTGTTGCACTTGAGAATGTCCAAAGTCCCTTAATCTTCCACTTGTATTATTGTCTCTACATTTCTTATCCTTCAAAACACTTCAATTCATTCTAGACTCTGAAAAGGAATCATGAAAATGACATATAAAAATAATGCAGATTTAGAAAATTTGGAATTATTTTGGATAGAAAAACCAGAAAGGGATCATAACATATTCTTATTAGATGTTTAAATACATGATATTTTAAAATAAACAATCCATAAATACAGTATGAGTCACATATGGATAACATGAGTTGTTTTCTTGGAACATTACATGAATTATTAAAACAGTATTTAGAAATTAGAACCTAAGAGAAAGGTAAACCCTAACAATCTTAACAGAAGAAATATGTAAATGTTAAATAGTGTTATGGAGTGAAGAATATCAGTGTTGGTGAAATTATAAATTAGTAAGAAACAGAATTGTAAATTTAAAAAAAATTCAAAATTGTGCCTGTTTTATTAGTGACTCCCAGATCCTTACTGGTGTATCCTAGCAGTATCCTACTGCTGAAAGAAGCTGATAAGAGGCTAGGAAAGCAAATTTCTGTTTGCTTCTAACTAATATCTACATTAAGGATACTGACTAATATGCCTGATCATTAGCTTGAATCTTTAAAGAACTGTTAAAAATATCAAGAAAAAATGATAAACAATATTCTAAATATAAAATGCCACAAATGAGGGAAAAAAAAACTCTTGTGAGAGACCTTACTTTTTTTCTGAGATATATGTACCCACAAAAAACCAAACCCAAACAAAACCACAAACCAACCAAGAACTGCAAACAAACACTTGTATTTGTAAAAATGATGCAATTTGCTTCCCAGGTAAAACCATGCTAATAACCCAGTTTTCCATAGGATCTATCTGTATTAACCAGCTGGAAATAATTAAACCATCTGAATATGTTTCAGTCTAAAAACAATGTCTTTTTCTTATACTGGATGGCTAAAAACTCATTCCAGTGCCAGAATTGAGATCAAGCTGAGTATTTTGTCAGTGCTTTTGATTTTTTCCAAAGTGGTCATTTGGTACAAAGCACAGAGACATGGGTGAGCTTTGAGAATGAAATACAGAAGGTGGCAGAGAAGATTAGGGGATGGCTGCAGAGCTGATAGGGAACAGCTGATGATCTGAAGGACATACTCAGAGAGAAATGCTAATAGTAGCACAGGATAGCAAAAGAGGTGAAAGTATCATCCTTTAAAGGAGACATGAGGAGCAGACTTTCAGTAAACGTAATCAATCATTTGTATTTGCTTGTCAGGCACACTGTCTGCTTCAATTCATGCCTGTAGGCTTGAGGTGAAGTCACGATCCACAAGCATTCCTTATGGAGAGGTTTCAGTTCACTGTTGTCTCGGAAGTTGTATCTCATTGTTTCCTCTCCCCTGGTGCAGCTAACCAGTTCAAGTATCCCAGTGCCACGGTGCTCTTTGGACAAAGCTGTGGTGAGAGCAAAACAAGCTTGCCTTATCCATGGCAACAGAAACAAAAGCAGAAATGCTTTGGAGAAGGACAAATTATTTTTATTAAGGGGGCTGACAATTTTCTGGTTAAAGAATAAAGTACTGTGCAGTCAGAAGTATTGCCTTGTCGATGGAAACAGGTGATGCTGTGAGAGAAACGGGGGTGTCTTGCATCTTCCCTTGAGAAGGGCTACAGGAAGAGAACAAACACTTGAAACTGGAAGTCTGCAGCATAGCAATACCACTGAATAAACCCCCTTCCATTAATTTACTGACCTGACAATGTCTTAAAGGCTGGCATTTCTTCCCTTGCTGCTTAGCACAGCTCCAGTTCATGCAGCCTGTTCCATGAGCACATTATAGGATCTCATAACATATGGCTGTGCTATCTATCCCTTTTGGAGTTTATTGTTCTATTTTCTGCATGATAAACAATATGTCCCTTGTGGGTTTTTTTGAAAGCTAATGTTTTCCAAATTTTCACTGTGCTTCCATCCACACAAGAAGTCTCCTTTATTAACATAAAAGCTTTCTGCTAAACTATTTCCTTAACATTCCTTATTTTGCTCCAATAAGCCCAACAGTATCTGTTCTCTTTCTTAGTGTGGTTCTTATACAAATGATTGATGAAATCCCCAGTTAACATTATTTAACAGAGCAAGAAAAATGAGTGTATATGAAAGAATATGATCTAATGTATCCTGCCATTTGAAACAGCTGGCAGTCCTTGCTGGCAAATTCCTAATTCTCTGCTCTAATTCTGTTCTTGGCTCTATACCCTCATTCTCCAGATAAGACTTTCACATGGTGGAGTTCTATATAATCACTCATACCAGGAATGATACCCTTACTCTTCACAAAGCAAAATATGGTTTTAAAGCAAAAGTGATGTGCTGAATATAGGCTGCAAGTACAGGAGATATAAAAAGCAGCACCTTCAGAGGAAGCTGCTACAGGTCTGGCTTGAGTCTTCCTTGGTGGTAATGAAAGACTTGTGCTTCAATTCAAGCAGGAAAAAAAAATCACTTCCAAATATCATTCCAAAAGACCATATGTTACAACCAGTATCCTTTCTGTGATACCCAAAATTCTACATTTTTCCCAGACTCATAAACCCCAGGCATGACATGGTAGAATTTATTATTAATAAAACAAACCAAACCATTCTGCTTCCTGTTGTATTTTATAAACATGTAATTTTCTCTTCAGAGAAGGTATTTCTGAGATCAAAACCACATTATATATTCTCCACTAGATACATCCAAAAGCCTTTTACTAGATCTTCTACAGTACAAAGCCCTCAGATCATTAATTCATCATTTATTGTAATTAATATGTTGGCATTCAATCTGTTGATGAGTACAAAGCAAAGCTTAGGATTTATGTTTAAGTCTTCTGATGAACTTCATTACCAACCTGAAAATAACTTTAAATCTGTTACAAAGAACTGGATTTCAGACTTTTTCACTCAGAACAGCAGACAAAAGCCTTTTTTCATATCAGAAAGTAATTAGAACAGTGTTTCAGTTGTCTTCACATTCTAACCACAAATTAGGAAAAGCTACCAAACAGTCTGACATTCCTAAACAAGTTGTTGCACAGAGTGCCAGCTAAACATAGGGAATGCCAGGGATGGGGAAAGAGATGGCAAATAATTTTCCTAGGAGCAAGTTTATAGATTTAGTATCTAAAAGGAGAGTTCTTTGCAGTCCATTTTATTCTAGTTTGTTGACAAGTTTTCATTTAGAAGTAGCAAATGTTGATTTGGACCATGCAGGCAAGTGTCAGCAGCACAAAGCTAGAATTTGTACAAAAAGCTGTTGGTGGATGACAGTACTGAAGGAAATAGTTGCTCATTGTCATCCACAGCACTGCTTCCTTCTGTTTGCTTGCTACACAGAAGTTCAACCATTCAAGTATTTTTTTTTCTTTATGAGGCATAATTTGCTGCCCCCTCTTGTTTCCATACACTGTTGTTTTAAATAACACATAACATTAATAACACGTGACATTTTTTTCAACATTTTCACTGCAGAGAGTGGTAGAGCAGAAGATTCAAAGTTCAGCAGATAAAGTTCTGCTGCCTCATTCTTGATGGGTTCATATCTGGGGAAGACTTTTACATCTTTTAAAAGTGTATTTGGTTTTAAGAAGTCATAAAAGTGGGGTTTTTTTGCATTCACAATTGTAAAAAATTGTCCTAGCTGAAAACAAGAGAAGCCCAGAATGGTATAAATTTTATTTTCCTTTACCAATTGAAATATTTATCCATATCCATTAATTATGCATATTTTTAGGAAAAAAAAAAATTATCCCATTGCTCACTGTCTAATCTAATGAAGTGAAAACAGTAGCTTGCAGTCCTTCCAAGTGATATCTCAGAGATGCACGGAAGTGATTCATAAGGAAGACATTTAACTATAGGGATAACATATTGAGACTATAACTCAATGTGATTAGAGGAGTGGAAGCTGAGCACAATGTATCTTCTGCTTTCCAAATAAAGGATTTGTCCAAAAATAATCCTGATTTCAGAATTGAAAAGTCCATTAACAGATGCTTTTGATGACATCAGTTCTGAGGTACTCCTCTAGAAAGGTACTCCTAAACTTTTGAAATCTTGACAAGATTGTGTAACATCTACTCTGAGTACATTTCCCCTTGAGAACATTATTGGCAAATTGGCTTGTTCAAAATAGGGAAATTACCTCTTTTCCAGGAATAATGGCCAACCACTGACTCTAGTCTCAGCAGTCAGTGCCAAGCATTTTTACATTTCTTTGTAAATCAAAATATCCAGAAAGCAAAAGACACCTTTAACAGATAACATTGCCATTTTAAGCCAGAAAACAGATGTGACTTTAAGGCTTAGAAGTCTATGAATTCCCAGTGTCAGCTTTATCTCCTGATACTTCCATTTGTACAGTGAAAACTGATGGATGAAACCAGATCTCCTTAACATGCCTACCAAAAAACAAAAAAAACTAAAACATCATAAGTTATACAATACATGAAAGAAGTGAAAAAAATACAGAACCCTCTCTGCTGCACAGACTAAGCAACTGTTTTTCTTGGAAAAATGATTATTCTAATCTGCTGTTTAGTTTTTCTCATCTGTACCACTCATTGATTCCATGTCATCAATCATTGGAAAGTACCTTCATCTTGTCAAATTTTAAAAGATTTAGTTCTTATCTAGACAGTAGAAAAGTCAGCTTTCAGCACTCAGTGTCATGTGTCAAACAAGAAAATTATGGTGAATTCTTTAAACCTCTGAGAATTTTCACTTTTATATACAGATTTCAAAGAATAAGCTCATTATTTACTTTTCTTTTAATTTGTCAAACTTTATCACTCCAGCTCCTGATTTTTTAAGCTTCCAGTCAGTGGTTTTCTCTGATACTGGTTAAATTTTCTCTCTCAAATTCATAAAAAAATTGAACATATCTACAGTCTGATGTAGCAAAGTGTATGCCTCATGCACTCAGACTTCACTTTGTCAAGCATTTGGCTAGCATATCAGGATGAATTTTCCTTTGGGTGTCACTGCCGCATGAAAAAGCAGAGTAGTCTAGACACAAAACTTATTGAAGAGAGACAAACTGAGGCTACAGGATCTCTTCCACATTTTACATGTGTGAATCTGTCCAACTTTTCCAAGTCCCAGTAGAGGCTGGTGTTTCTTATTTACACAGCATAGTCCAAACCTGAACTACTTTAGTAAATATGTATGTGTCCCATTCTCTAGCCCTGAAAACAACACAGTCTGCTTCCTTCCCAAATAGTTAAAAATATTTCTCCTTCCAATGGCCTCCAAACTTCCAACAGGAGACCACTCTGGCCTGTTTTATCCCCCATATCAAGCCAAGGTATTATTTGAAAGTGCAGTCATGGTTTTGGGCTGAAACTGCCCAGAAGTTCCACCATATGGAAAACAGCAAGCCAGCAACTAAGCCTGGTCAGCCTTACACTACAGACACAGTCAATACACAGGCTGGAAATGGTGTGAACATATTATGTATTTGGTAGATAAAAATTCCATTTAGGTTACAGTTGGGAATATTTTCCATTTTTGAGAAGAAACACATTATGTAGGAAATAATATTGCCCACACTCCTAAAATCTGCCACGGTTTTCATTCTTCTGTAGTGCAGTTGACAAGTGATTTTTTTATCGTTCTGGATATTATTTTTTAGCCACAGTTATAGACAGGAGGGATGCTGTCTTCTCCAGTATCTTTTTGGTTTTTTCTCAAATGGGAACCACCCCTTGAAATATCTTTCTTTTTAGTTATGGTTTTGCTCAGCTTAGTCTGGTCCAACAGGCAAACAAATGCTGCTTTCTTTTGAAGAAATGATGGAATTGGTAGCAGCCCAGCAACTGGGTGTGCCTGCACTGAATATATTCAGGAAAAAGCACAGAAATAGCCTGCAATTAAAAAGTACACTTAGAAATAAAACACTCTGACCATGATTCTCTTTGGATTCCTCTCATGACTGCATGAAAATTGAAAAAAATTATTGTAGAAGAACTACTACATCAAAACAGAATTATGAATAGAGTTAAAAGCTATAAACAGCCAGTAAATGAAAAGGGAAACATCAGCAGTTTGGAACATGTAACATTCCTCAGAGGGTTTGTAATGTGGGAAGAGAAAAAAGCATTACAGAACATAAAAATATCCCCAGTTTGTGTGGAAGTGTCTGGGTTTTACATTCAGTGATTTAACTGTAGGTGTAATGTTCAGTATTGGTGTTAATATTTATCAAACTGTTGATTCTGCGAGTTTAAGAAAGAATTAAGTTTGGAAATCCACCCCAAAAATATTATACATTACAATGATTAGGAGAGAGACTTTCATATAAATCAGAAGGACAAACACCGCTCTGCTTGTGCAAGCTGTTGCATTCAGTATTGATTAATTTTGTGTGAAATTCTGAGATGAAAGCTTCCTGTATGTCTATCATGTTTACCCTGTATGCATCTAGTGCTTTCATATTGTCATTGTGTTTAAACCTTGCGTGTGTCAAACCCCAGTTTATCTATACAGACATGGTTTGTCAAATGCTTTTGCTCCTTTAATTACTAAAGCTGCTGCAGTTTAATTTAGGATATATTCAGATGTTTTCTTTGGCCATCTTAAAATGAAACCATAGGGCTATAAATGCTGATTGTCTCACTAGTTGAGGGAGCAGCTGGGGTTCCTGATGAAGCCATCCTCCATCCAAGGGACAGAGATGTGCTGGAAGCATGTCTGGTAGCTCACATTCCATTACTGCCCTGGCACTTCCATTCACATGGCACTGAGCATGAGGACATCACCTAAAATCAGCAGAGGGAACTCATACATGGTAAGAATCACAGCTGTGCTGATAATACCAACTCAGCTTTGTAAAATAGCTCTCTCAGGCCTCATGCAATGTAAACTGAATTGATCTTTCTCCTTCAGTGGCAAGATCTAAACCTCTTCCCCAGCAGTATACTTCTTACATTGTTAACAGCTCCTGTCCAGGAAGCTCCATCTCATCAATGGGAAATATGGAAAGGATAAATATTTTAATAATGTTTTGCTGCTCACGGTGCTCACATATTTCACTTTTAAAGGTCCTGAATCATTACTGCTACTGAGCATGACTTGAGAAGGTAGTGCCAGTAACACACACATTACAAGTAAGATCTGAGGATAATCAATGAGAAATTGTCACACATTGACTCCATCCTAGTCAGTCTCAAATGGAATGAAATCTTATAAGACATCCTCTTTCCACAGAGGGCCTCTCATTAGACTGCTGAAATTAAAAACTAATTAGAAGCAGCAAGTTCGATTCTACCCAAATTCAACATGTATTTGCAAGTTGAATGAACTGTCAATTTAGAAAACAAAATGCTACAGGATGAGGAGAATAGAGTATTGAAAAGGCCAGACAATTGAGTGATGTAAAAGAACAAGCACTGTGCTTATGAATTCTGAGGGATTCTTATTCATTAAAGCAAATTACAATGCCATCGTCATCTTTGCCCAAGTTGTTACACCTGTCACTGAAGTGTAAAAATCAATTCCAAACTAATTGACACTTTGGGGAGAAGAGGCTGGCCGCCAGTTTTCCAATGTGAGGGAGCAGAAGGGCAGAAGAGTAACTGTAGGTCAGAGATGGCAAAACTTCTTACGAAGTGCCTGAGCAGTGCAAAAAAGCTTTAAATCCAGTGATCAAGCCTATCCTTTAAGATGAATCTTGACTTCATGGCCATAAAATATTTCTCCACTGTGAGCAGTGAATGCGGTTTTGCTCAGTTTAAAAGTCAGCAATCACACCCTTTGCTATTCTTTTTCCTGGTTGCCTTTACTCATTAAGTTGTTTCAGGGGGTTTGTACTGAATGCACGTCTAAAAGGCCTTGCCATAAACAAATCTGCAATCTGTACATTTGTATAGCTTCCTCTGTGACAAGAAGCACTGAATCAAAGATCTGGCTGCAGTGGCATAAAAGAAAAATAATATTATGTCTTCAACAGTGTTCTCTTCATCATTGTCTTACTGGCCTTTATGTTGCATCCAAATGATTTCATCAAATAACCATACATACAATTGAATATTGAAGAAGCTTAATGAGAAAAACAATCATCAAGGAATGAAACCTTATTGGAAGATAACCTGAAAATATAAGCATTTAGGTAAAAACTTTCAAGATGAAATCATAACATAATGTAGTTCTATACTGAGGTTTCATCTCAATCTATTCCAATTGCATAGATTCTAAATTTAAATCTAAACTCCTAAAAAAATAATCTATGAAGATGGCAAGTAAGGAAAGGGTTTTTCATGGTTCCTGGGTAAGAATAGTAGGTAGAAAAAGATTCTGTAGAAAAGCTGTTAAAAAACTGAAGCTAATGGAAAAAATACTCAGTATTAACCTATCTGCTCTCTGCAGTGTTTACCTTCCATTTCAATGGGGATAAAGGTGCCCAGATATTAAGTGCTATGGATAAATCAAATCCTGAAGCTTCAGGTTGTCAATTCCATGTTTTGAATTAAAGAAACAAGAACCTTAATGCACACCTCCATTTTTCTTACATGCTTCAGCTAGTTTTTAATTTCAGGTTAATTTACCTTGCTTTTCTTAAACCTCTGACAAGGTTTCAATTATACACCCAATTATGCTGGCTTTTTTCTGTGAAGAGTTGAGTTACCCAGAAGTTTTTCTGCATAATAAAAATCATAGTTGACTTTATTTCAAAGCCTTGCCCAGTGCAACATTAAATACTGCTGATTCAAAATAATTCAGTTCCATTCTATTAGTTGACTGTAACTTCGTTCACAATTAAAGGCATGTGTAAAAGCAGGGAGGTGTTGAATATTGCCACATATGACTGTGAGAGGACAGTTCAGATGAATTATCTCCCTCACCTAGAAGTCAGCCACCAGGAAACAGTGGTGAGTAACCAAAGCCTGAGGGACACCTAGATTAGCCAAGGAGGTCTCCATAAGAGAAAGGCATGATCCTGAAACTTCATTTTATCTCCTCCTGAACTTACTGTTCTGTATTCCTTTTCATTTGGGGAAAAAAATTTTTTTTTTTTTTTAGTTTTAGTGGAAATTTACATGGGTTTTCCCTTCTACAATTCATTGTCAGTTTTTTGTAAATCTGAGTGGAAAATTAAAAGCAAGATGACAGTATAGGATTTCCTTTTCTTATCTTCTACTAGCACCCACTAAACATTAACAACTGAATATTTCTTTGACCTACTTCATATAAAATATATGTTTTTCATCAGAACAATGAAGCAGCACTGGCACACAGCTACTGAACTGCAAAGTGTTCACTGGAAGTGGAACTATTGCTTAGACACTGGCAATAAAGTAAAACAATAAGGAGCATTTATACAGTCTATGAAATGGTTTTATAATGACATTAAAGGAGAATAAAATTTTTAAAAAGCACTACCAGATCTCCATTAGTGTCTTACTGAAAATCCTGAACATTTTGTCTCTCTGCCAGGAATTTAGGACCTTTATTGAATGCACTTGGCTTCATTACAGAGCACCATGGTTTTTCAACTGACAGCTGAAACAACATGTGTGTTTACCTGATAAACCAGATATAAGAGAGAAATTTTTCTATTAAAGGAGCCTTTTCAGTGAAACAAACTATCCTTTATTTCTAGAACTGAAGATAACATAAGAGTCAGTAGCACATCTCCATAAAAAGTACTGCTTTTCCACACCAGGATTATCTAATAGCATAATTATAGACAGTGCAGTGGTAATTGCAATTGTTCAACACTTTCCATTTTATACCAAGTAAATACCAAAACACGACTAAAAGATTTTTTTTTTTCCTCTAATTATAACTGCTTTTATTCATATGTTTCAAAGTTTCCCCAGAAACAGAAAGCACTGCTAGCAATTTTGGGGTTTTTCACAAATGCACATCAATTTACTCAAATTTAACTTGCTATGATATTGCAGCAGTATGCAGAATCCTGAAAGTACAAATATATTTTAAGTTTTGAAATGTCCAATATCACACCTATCTGAATTACCAGGGAAGTCATAGCTGCAATTCCACTGCCTATTCCCAAGCCCAAATATTCCAGGCTGCAGGATATACCAAGACCTTTCAAAAGAAAGAGGCAGAAGAATCACGTCTTCCGTGGACATAGCACCACAATAATGTTGACAATTATGACATTTTGCATTGTGGTTCTGGGCTGGAGTCCTCATATCATGTTTATTGGAAGCACAACAGAGGTAGAAGGATGCTGTTTAATTTCTCATGGAGGAGGCAAATGAACTTTGAGATGTCTCATTTCCTTTTCTGGAAGCACTAGTGCTGCTTCTTCTCATGTTCAAAATGATTTCCAATATAAGAAATGGAAGTCAGTTGCCAAAATACCAAGAAAATGATGTTATAAGTTTTCTCAGGAACTCTGCTCATGCTCTGAAGCTTGCATTTGGAGAAACTAATTATTATTATCTTTATCTGAAGCATAGACTTTGATACAGAAGGATCAGTCAAACACCATCACTCACCAGAAGACTTTGTACTTTTATAACTTGAAAATTTGCTACTAAGCTACCAGACCAGTTTTTCAAGGACTCCTTTGACTCAAGGAATGTTTTCAGCAGAGGTACAAAAGTGTATTAGATTCTTTGCAAATATCTACTGGATAAATGTCCATGCAAAAAGACACCTTTCTCCACTATTGCTATTATAATTGGAGACAATGAATTTAAAAGGCCTTTTCATGTGTGACCAGTTGCACTGACCTTTCCCAACACAGCAAACATGCTGTTTGCAAAAGGCAGTTTCTAAAACTCACAGAAATAGCAGCAAAGTGAGCAGTGCCACACATTTGAAAGGTTCTGTTGTGGGGGTAGATAGTTTTAAGAAATCTTAATTATTTTATTCTAAACACTTAATAAAACATTGAAATAAATGGAGCAAACATTACAAATAAAATAAATAAATAAAAAGCATGCCATTCATATCTGGAAAATGTTGGAACCATTTTTGGAGAACTTCCAAGGGAGAAAAGTAAAGAAAAATCATCTCCCAGAACACTTCAGACTTGGATGAGCTAGGCTTAGTGATCCAATATCCACTGAGCTCATTACTATCCTTATTTCAATTCTGTGATGGTTTGGAGAAGGTTTATAAACAATTCCAAGATAATTTAATTTTTAAAAAATAACTCTAGCACTCTGTTTATAGTTCTTTTAAAAAACATTTTATTTTTGAAAATAAACCAAAAGGTAACTTCAAAATATTGGCAAATGCATTTCATCTAACCAACAGGAATCAAAAGACTATTTTCAAGAAAAAAAAAGATTATTTTTCGTAAGCCTCATGGCAAGTTGATGTGTTTTTTAAGCTCACAAGTATCAACTGTCCTCTCCAACATTTGGAAGAAACATCATTTTTCAAACACAGGGTTTGGTTTCTGTTATTGAAATAGAACGCTTTGGCTGAGCCATAGCCTGGGCCAGCCCTCTGAGCAGCAGAGATACTGCCCGGGGGTCCCCAGGCCAGGTGTCACCACTGCACTAACTTCAGTGGCAGAAGTAACTATTCGAGAAAAAGTAGAGAGGCAAAAATGTATTTGTTTCCTCTGTACAGACAGTCTCAGCATATTTTTAAGACCTGCTGATGATATGCTATGGTTAGTAATTTCCCTTTTCCTCCATGTAGTTTCACATTGTGAGGTGTGGAGATCTGACCAGCATGTCTCTATACCTGCCCAAGCAAGCCCTCAGGAGCTTGTGTGCAGGCTGCTGGTCTGTTTGGAGCTTCTACACAGTGTACAGAAGCCCCTGATCCAGGAGTACCTCCATCTGAACAGGGGTTTAGTGAGACAGCTGATCCGAGGCTGACCTGCAGAGTGAAATGCTAACACGCAAGGTCACCATGATTGACCTTTCTCTTTCAGCCTAGGAAACCAAGCAGAGCCAAGAGTTTTTCTCTGCTGCCCATGCCAGCTAGTACAGACCAGCAATACACTCATTAAACCACGTGAACCACACAAGTCTTCTTATCAGCATCCAAACTGCAATTTGGGAGCAGTCTAGGAAAGCTGGAAATTGTGAGAATGTTACCCAGAGTAAAGCTATGCTGAAGACAATCCAAAAAGTAGATTCAAAGACATTTGCATTACCGTACAGAGGCCAGAACCCTGTTGCTGTTAAACTCCCATAGAGATCTAGACTCTCTATCCACAGAGGGATATATGCTTGAGTTAATATTTTTGTGTCTACTGAGTGTACTAGATATCCCTATGGACTTGAAAAAGATCACACCTGTCCTTGCCTGACACTGTAGACATACCATATTAACCCAAAACATACTGCAGACAAGATCTGTCTATTCATTTTAGTAAGTTTTGCATCAGCACCTCAGAGTAAAATCTGCATGGAATATTACAGTTTTGGGTAACTGGCTTAAAACAGAAAATCCTTTTGTGTATTGAGAGGTTTGGGTTAAACAAACCTCACATTTTCCCTTCTTTGTTGCTCCAGAAGAGCCACAGTCAAAGGAAAGAAGGAAAGGAAGGAAAAGAAAGTCAGAGAGACAGAGGGACAGACAGAGGAAGGAAGGCAGGCAGGAAGGCAGGCAGGAAGGCAGGCAGAAAGGAAGGAAGGAAGGAAGGAAGGAAGGAAGGAAGGAAGGAAGGAAGGAAGGAAGGAGCAAGCAAATGTCCACCGGCTAGCTTTTAACCTGTCAGACAGTCACTTGCTCCAGTGGAGGCACAAAGACTGTGTGACTGTAGTCATACTACATGTGCTCTCCTGCAGTATAGCTCTACATCCTCTGCATATTGTCTTTTTCCTTTTTACTTTTTTGCTTCACATCAGAAAAAAGTGCATATGATGCCTACATATCGACATCCACTACAGAAAGTACATATGATGGAACATAAGTTCCCACCTCTTGCACCCTAAGTATTCTCTTTTTTTTTTTTTTTTTTCTAAGCAGTGGTTCTGCAACAGAAGAGTGAGACTCCCTCTGGCCTCATTCTTAGATTTCTCGTAGTACTTGTTACCTTCTCTGCTCAAGTGTCTGCCATGAATTTAATCCTTTCCCCAGATTTTGTCCCCACTTTTCAAAAGCATTTCTGGAGAGTGTATCTGTTTTTCTCAAGAGTAATTCCTGCATGCTGAAGTTACAAGTACAACAAATGATCCTGTCTTTCAGCTGAGGAATTTAAAAATCTTTCCAAAGCTACATGAAAATATCAGATATCCCTTCTCTGAAATGTGCTTTGGTTGCCCCTATAGTACTTGGCCACAGGTAAAGTAAACCAGTCTCATTTTTAAGGTTTAGTTTGTCTTGGGTCACAGTTTACATGAAATTACCTTATCAGTTGTTCCAATGACTTTGTTATTACTGGCAATCATGCTTTATTCACTTCTCACCTCTAATCTACCTCATGAAATAGTGAAAGCAATATTTGTCTGCTTTTTCTTCTTTAATCTCTAGCTATGCTAAAGCCGGTAAGACCTGAATACAGATACAGTTCTGGCTCCCATTGTTTTCCTGATTTTACAAGGTCTAGCAATTCATCCTTCCCACTCGCTGTTCTCTGTGTGTTGTCTTTTCTCTCTTCTTCCACTTCTTTATGCTCCTCTCTCTGTTATGGATCTTGATCTCCAACAACCTTTTCAGCTTGGAATGTGAGAGGCAAGTTCAAAGGGTGAAGAGCTACTCCCATACACTTCCTTATGGATTGAGATCCATTGATTGGATTCTCCCCTGGATGTCCATGACTCGATAGAGCAGTTCAGTTAGTGAAGGCATTAATAGCGTTCCCTCTCTCTGCCCAGAGACCTTCTTAATGAAACACAGTTACTATCAAGACTGCTCTATTTTGCTAGATTTGGCTGAACTCAAACCAGAGCATTAAAATTCAGAGGGAGGAAAAACACACATGAACAATTAAGTCAAGCTAGAACCTGAAATCCCTGGCAGAGGGGCTTCACTTGCAGCCAGCATGCAATCCAAAATCTTCTTTTCTGCAGCCTCCAATCCTCCTTTCTGTCAAAAAACAGAAGTGGGGTGTGGTTGAGGGATGGGCCCTACTGACCAAAAGCAGCAGCTGGATTATGCCTCAGACTGCCCCGTACACCATGAAGCTAGATTGCATTGTTTTGCACCGTCCACTGGAAATTACGCACTCTCAGCTCCATGGAAAACAAAGGCCTGTGGGAGGTCACGGAAAGCCTCATAGATTTTTCTCTTTTGCTAATCCAGTTGGTGAATGACTCTGGCTGCTTGCTTAATCTTACCTTCATTGTGTTATTTATCCTCAGCTTCAGGAGGCGGATGGGTGTCATCATTTGTGTGCCAGGCTGCCATGCTAACACTGGGCATGTTGATACACTCTCTAAACAATATGGTTTTAAGGAATAATGCCCTACTCTGCACCAAAATGTGTACATGTCTTGCTAAAAGGATTTGGCCATCTTTTCACTGGTGTGTAATACAATAGAGTTCACACAAGTACTGTACATATCACAAAGAGGGAACCTTCAGGGCAATCAAAACATGATTAGCAATTAAAATATGCCCAACCTGATCCTGTTTTTTCTCCTTTCTCAGACAAATAGGTGTCATTTAAGGTAAGGTCCTATAATGGCTTTATCCACCACAAAAACTGTCCCATAACCTGTTCTCTCTAGCATGCTGATTACAGATGTGATAATTGGGCAGGACTAAAGAACTGGAGTGCAGCTGCTATTTGCTTATTAGATGTCTCAGGGGAGAAGATACAAACACACAGACACACACCCAGACACACATACACAATTTAAGTGGCTCATTAATCTGAGGAGATGTTCTCTCTTTGATGGGCTACATTGCAGTCTGAGCCAGGCAATGCAAAAAAAGTCTTTTCTTACCTTAGTAATTTGAGAGAAGAAATTTCAAGTGCTCAGTTAAAAATTACTGCATCTCCACATTGGGCATAAGTACAGTGGATTTTGATGCAAAAAACATTAAGAACTCTTTCTTTTTTCTTTCAACTAGTAGGGTGTTTCAAATTACAGTACTGGGCCAAGTCTATACTTTTCCCTGTATTGGGGGCAGTCCTTGGTATTGAGACTCCTCCCAGATACATTTCAGAAGTCTTTGGAAAATAGCTATATTTTCTGGGCCCACGGACCACAAAAATAATTTCCATGATGGACAACTGACTTTAAAACCCATTTTCTTTATTATTCCCTACTGCATAAGCTATTGAAAGTCTTACAGTCAAGATATGTTCATGAAACCAAACCATACTTTGGAGAATACTTTGTTGTATCTATTCCCTTGAAGCTAAAAACCAGGCAAGTGAAAACTCTCCAGATACCGTGGCAGTAAACAGTCTGATTAAAATATGCTTTTCCCATTAGATATCCACTATTCTTAATTATGCCAGTTCAGTTTGCAGAGCATGGTGACACAGTAAAATATCCACAGACAGATTACTTGACTATTTTGATATACTGAATGACATATCAAACTGATAACTGCAGCCTTTCTCACCTTCAAATGTCATCAAGAAAATTGCAATACCATAAGGTTTGTCAAAGATATTGACAAGGATTACAGAGCTGTCAACCAATACTGAAATTTGCAGATTTGATGTGAGTCCTGCTCTTTTACTCCTGTTACATCCTGCCACCAGAGAGATGCAAGAAATGCAAGTTATGACTTTCTCCTGGTCTTTTCTCACACAAACAAAATTTGCAACACATAAAATCACAGGTTTCCTGATGCAACCTACGAAGAGTTTTCCAAATCAAAGTGTTGCTAGAGTTTGAACTCCAAGGTCACCAACATGGAGTTTTCTACCTCTGACAGTACACACCATCTGTTCTAGCCATGTGCAGGACAAATCACCTAAGGTATTTTTCTTCATGGATGTCATTGCCATTTTCAGAGATTTCCAAGTCCTGACTAAACATAGCCTAGGTATGATAAATCCTATAAGCAGCTGGAAGAAGTCTCACAATCACTAACTCTTGCTCCTGTGGGAGATTTCAGCTTAGCAGATGTCTGTTCAAATCACTACACAGAAGAGATGAAACAGTCCAGAAAGTTCTTGGATTGTGTGAAAGGTAACTTCCTGACATAGCTGGTGAGGGACACTAGGGGAGGCTCCTGCTGGGTCTCCTATCTGTGAACTGGTGAGTAAAGTGATATCTGGAGGCCACCTTGGGCACAGCTATCATACAATTCTCAGAGAAATAAGGAGGAGTGCCAGCAGAATGGCTACCTTGACCTTCCCGAGGGCAGATTTTGGCCTGTGTAGAAGCCTGGTGGACAGAGTCCCTGGGTAAACATCCTGAAGGGCAAAAGAGTCCAAGAATGCTAGGTGCCCTCCAAGCAGAAAATCTTAAAGGCATAGGAGAAGGCAGTCCCCATGAGCTGAAAGATGAACTACTAGGGAAGACTGTCCTGGATAGACAGAGAGGTTTTTCTGGAACTCAGGAAAAAAGGAAAGATTATGATCTTTTGAAGAAGGGGTGGAAAACTCAGGAGGTCTACAAGGATGTCATGAGGTTATGCAAGAAAATTAGAAGAACCAAACCCCAGCAAGTACTTAATCTGGCTACTGCCATAAAAGACAATAAAAAATGTTTTCATAGCTATGTCAGGAACAAAAGGAGGGCTAAGGAGAATTGTATGAAATTAAACAAGGCAAAGTACCGGGTCCTGCACTTGGGTCACAGCAACCCCATGCAGAATTACAGGCTTAGAGAAGGGAGGCTGGAAAGATGCCTGTTAGAAAAATACCTGGGAGTGTTGGACACAGCCAGCTGAACATGAGCCAGGTGGCCAAGAAGGCCTGGCCTGTATCAGCAATGGTGTGGCCAGCAGGACCAGGGCAGGGATTGTGCCCCTGTACTCAGCACTGGTGAGGTCACACCTCGAGTGCTGTGTCCAGCTCTGGGCTCCTCACTGCAGGAAGGACACTGAGGGGCTGGAGTGAGTCCAGAGAAGGGCAGCAGAGCTGGAGAAGGGTCTGGAGCACAAGCTTTTCCTGTGAGGAAAAACTCAGGGAGCTCAGGAGGCTCCGGGTGTCCTTATCACTCTCTACAATTACCTGTAAACGGGGTGGATCAAGGTGGGGGATGGTTGGTCTCTTCTCCTATGTAACAAGAAACAGGGTAAGAGGAGATGGCATCCACTTGTACCTGGGGAGATTTAGATTGAATATTAGAAAAAAAATCCTCACTGAAAGGATTGTCAAGCATTGAAACAGGCTGCCCAAGGAAGTGGTGGTGTCAATATCCCTGGAGGAATTTGAAAGATGTATAGATGTGGCACTTAGGGGCATGGTTTGCTGGTGGACTTGACAGTTGGATTCAGTGGAGTCTTAAGAGACTTACGGGTCTTTTTCAAACTAAATGATTGAGCAGTTCTATGAGTCTAAGAAATTAAGAAGGTGCATAACTAAGAAAGCATACCAAACAAATGAAGTCACAGTAGTTTCCCCCTCAGATTCAAATGCGTTAGGGAAGGGCAGAAATGACAAGCATAGCATCAAAATAGTCACAAAACCCAGATGAACATCATCCTGAAGCTTGCTCTTTCCTGTGATCAATACAGCAATGTGGTGCTTGAATAGGAGAAAGCATGCATCAAACAGTGGACTGTCTCAATCCAGTTATGCTGCTTTTCATAGGCATTTTCAGGTCTGATGTCCTCTCTTTCTAGCAGTGATTTCTGCATTAAGTTGTTGCCAAGAGAAGGTTGTGACCAAACAGATCTTCAGGGGCAACATGCTCTATTTCAGTGAAGATAATGTAACATTTAGGGGTGTAGCTAACATTTTCTTTATTAAAGCTGCTCTACCCAGGATCGTGAGCACACTAACACATACCCAAATAGCTAAGTAAATCTCAGGTATGGGTTGTTTTTTTTTAAGGTTGTGCATTAGCCAATAAGCAATTGCTTTATACTGTTAATCTGTGTATGTTTTCTAGTCAGAGTCTTTTTGTCAGGACTGTTTAAAGATCACTGTGCAAGTCAGTGCAAAAGAGGGTTTTTAAAAGGGCCTCCACGAGTCTGAAATGAGAAGATAAAACATGTGGTCAAATACAAGGTCATGAAGGAAGTCCCCTTTTTCTTGGAACCTCAGTGAAGTTACTCCAGACTCTGTCCGTAGACCTGAAATCACGTATCAGCCTTCTTCCTTACCAACACAGGTGGGTTGCCTCACTATTGCTAAACTTAGATCATCTAGGCAAAGAGCCTTACCTCTGTGTTGGTAGATGATCCAGACAGGCTTATCACTGACTTCACTGAAAACTGTGATTGTCCCCAGCTAAGCATTTTATAAATGCTTTTCAAGCTTTTGTGGGAGACAGAGCTTCTTATTCTCACACCTCCATGAAGCATGGGGGTTTCTTCCCCTCTAGAGACAAAATGTATTTCAGTATCTATATATTCTACTGGTTTTCTCTCCCTTGCCTTGATAAGTATATTCTCAGTATTTGTACTTTCTGTGAACCCCTGTGACTCTTGGCGACAGCAGTAAATTTCCATATATTGCGTCAACAGCTATGTCAGATGAAGGTAGAGTTTAAGTAATTGTTTTGCTAGCTGAAAGGCTTTAGATGGCAAACAGAAATAATTGTCTTTTATCCGTTGGTAAAAGAAGTGTAGAAAACCAGATCAAGTGTAAGTTTAAAAACAAACAACAGAGTAAGTAACTCAGCAAATAAGGAAGAGATTTGCACGTTATTTGCAGTATGCTTATAGCTGAATTAATTTGACAAGACATGCATGTTAACCATACAGAACCCAAAAACATATCTAAGTCTTTTCCCTATGCAAATGCAATGAATTGTTGGCTCTTAGTTACATTTTAAGCTAAAGAAAAATCCCTATCTGGCTGAAGACTCTAATTGATTGTTCTGACACACAAACTGGCACAAATATAACCGTATGGGCTTCATTGATTTCCATAAGTAATTTATTCTGGCACAGTACTGCCACTGTTGCTAAATGTATATAACACTTCTGAGCGATGGAGGCAATTCTTATCCATCTTTCAGTAAATGTGATCGTAACCTGATGTTGTATTGATAGCCCGCCTCAATCTGCTTATAGCTATTGTTCATTTACAAGAACAATGGACAATTAATAGATGGAAAAGAGGCTTTGTTTGTCTTTTGTTGTCAGCTGGACAAAGGAGGATGTTAATGTTGTTTTATAATCAGCGTGATATATTATATAAACCGCATTTGGTTTCTTTTTTTAATTTGCCAATTCATAATTTTCCTCCTTCTGTTCTCACTATTGGATTTACAGCTGACTACTGTTTACCATTTTCTCTGATGATTTTTGTTTTCTTTTTCCATAGTTCAAAGCAGCATGCAGTTTTTTTCTCTGAACACATGCAAAACAAGTTTCTCTGCTTCTGCATCTGGAAATTAGGTTGATGTGGTGGGACAAACTGAAAACCTTCTGTTTAGTGTCATTAATGGTTCTCCAGGATCTTAACATGCAGGGGCGTTATGACTATTAAGATCTTTAACCTTTCCTTTGAAAGCAAAGTACATTCCAGCAACTGAATCATTCACTAAATTTTAGATTTGCATCATGAGTTAGTCTGGCTCAAGCCAATATGACTCAAATATGACCCAAAAGACTGACATTTTTGCACAATATTGTATCTTTCCCCATATTTTCCCTGCCTGCTGCAAACTTATTAGAAGTAAGCTTTTCCAGCATTAACTGGAAAAGTTATTTCAGTTTCTGAAAAATGAAAAAAAAAAAAAAGAAATCAGGAAATCTCCTAACTATGTTGAGAAGTCAAATTTCCTACCGGGTCAATAACTAAGATCTTTTATTTTGGTCCAGATCAACACACATATGAAGTATCTGAAAACATTTGGTTATGTATCTGTTCTGAATGAGAGTTATACTCTGCTTCAAGTACTGCATCACAGCGGTTGTGGTTCACTGTCTCCCAAGGGCTGAGGGCAGTGGACCAAATCTGCCCTCTTGCAATGTGGAGTTGGCTGATCAATCTGAATTACACACCCCAGTAAAATAGTAGTCCGAACAGGCTGATGCACAAAAGGTGCATCCTACTGGCCCTTTGCATGTTTTTTTTAATATATGTCTAGATTTCCACTCCTGCTCTGGCCTTTGAGGACAAGAGTCTAATGCCTGTATGACTGTGGATGTTTTGATATGGCAGATAATCAAGTGGGAACAAAATAATATCATGTAGCCTACTGAGCAGTCATTTGATAGCATCTATTTTTATCTATATGAAAACCAGATGTTCCAACAACACCTTTTAAATGATGCACACTTTCCTCTCTGGTTTACCACCTTGGAAAATGTGGTAGAGCTGTCACGTCATTGCTCAAATCATTCAGCAGCCTTGTCACATAATGTTTGCAGCACAGCAGCAGCAGCAGCACGGGTTTTTCACAGGTGTTAAATGCATCTGACAATGCAATAGACCTCTTGGGTATATTTACTTCCCAGCTAAAGAGCCTTCTCAGTTTCAGGATGAGAGAGCTGACAACACTCACAGCCCTGTGAGTCTCATGCTTTTGGGTGGTGCCCACAAGAAAGCCCAGTTGGCTCCAGAAGCTTGCCAGAGAGCCCTGCTATTTCTACTTTTTGGCCACAAAGAACAGCCACACTGTTTCTGTTGGAAACAGCTGTAGTGGCTGCCAGAGAAACTGCAGTTTTTGCAGTCTGTGATCAGAGGATCCCTTAGGCAGAGCAAAGCTGCCACCCCATTTCAGCAGTGTATTCAGCGCATTTCTACTCTGCCTAGAAAACTGCTGCCATATCCACTTAGGACCTCAGTGTAATCTGCTTTGTAGGAATACTTGCATGCAGTGGAAGGCCACAGGGGATAGACAACCTTATAAACCAAGATTTATACCCCTGTCAACAGACTACCTCCACTGAGCACTCAGGACTTTAGGGCAATCACACAATAACTCCACATTTACATAGTAATATCCCAGCAGCCCACTGGCCTTTTCCCAGTGCTTCTTATCAAGAGAGTTTAGAGAGAAAATCTGTTCAAAGATTCATTGCTAAAGTTCTGTAATTCCAGGTAAATCCCTTTGTGGAAGCTGACTTCACTTCTAGTTCAGATCTCCCGTCTAACATGTGAATATCAACCTCTGGTTGAACCCCATATGTGCAGAACACACAGTCCCTGCATATAAGGCTTCTGATGCAGTATCTGTATGGCTTTAGCAGAATTCCTCCCAAATTACTGTCTTACCTTTTCAGCACAAAGAGCTGCTGGCATGCATGCTCTGAGGAGCGTCTGTTTACCAGCTGTGTTCAAAAGGTTTGATAACATGTTATAAAACTCCAGCAGACTGAGGAGCAGCTGTTCTCTATCAATTTCATATATCTGATCCAGAGAACGGAGAGGGTTTTTCTAAGAAGGAAAACAGAGTGGCCAATAATACCACCCAAAAAAATAATGATATATTTTTAAATAAGTTTTTTTAAACACCCATAACATCCCTTAGGTGCCCAAGGGGGCAATTGTTTTCTATGGATATATCAGTTATAATTTCTGCAGAAGGAAAAATTAAAGGAAATGTCTTCTTTGAAGCTGGGTATAACAGAGGAATGCAAATCCAAGAGCCAGATAAGTGAGCACTATGCATTCCAGGTTGGTGCCCCACAAAATCCTCTCTGTCGACAAGATTAATTGGAATTTTGTTTCATAAATTTTAATGTGAGAAACATGGCGTTCTAGACAAACAAGAATGCAGGCATATCCTCTGCATAACATTGGCATTTTAAACAGCCTCAGCCTCTCTATTCTGAAAAAAAAACAAGGAAGGAAGTGATTACTGCAGGATTTGTACAACTGTGGAGCCCAGCCGATAATGCTGATAATAATAAAACTCCCTCTGTGTAGCTGTGTTCTCACCAGGAGAACTCAAAGAGGTTCTTTGTTTGCTTGTTTGTTTTACAAAAGAGGTTTGTACCATTAGTCCCTTTTTCCAGATGGTGCAGTTGAGGCATGGAGGAGTGAAATCTTGCAGAAATGGCTGGGAAAACAATCCAAGCATTCCAGCCCCCAAGGTCTTATCTCTCTCCACTACACCATCTTGTTCTTTCATACAGTAAAAGGGGATGTCCCAGTGGAAAATCTACAACCTAACATTTCCTCCTTGTGTGGACTAAATACAGCTAAAGAAAACGTCCTTTTTTTAGCATAAACCATGAGGCAGCTTACATGCCCAGGGTCATGTCAGAAAAAACTTCATCTAATACAAAACAGTCAAAGGTATTAGCCAGGTAGAACATTTTTGCTTCAGAGATTTTGGCTGATTAAAAATATTTTGATTCAACCTGTTAATAAAAAACCCCCAGACCCAAAACACAAACCAAAGAAACAAAACCCCCAAAATACCAGGGAGCAGTATGCCTTAATACAATGTTTTGTTATGCATTGTTCCTGATGATGACCATGACATACTCCTGTCTGAGGCTACATCCTGCCATTAATGACAGGTATGGAAAAATACTAAGTCAGAAAATGATAGTAAAACAAACTTCTAAATTCACATCTGAAACAAAATGTAAACTTTCCTTGCATGCCTGTTCATTTTTTTACAAAAATGCTATATTTTATGGAAGTGTCAAGAAAAAACAAAAGTTTTGCTGTATCAAAAATTGTCTTACAAAGAAGAGTGAAATCATCTACACCTGAAATAAGTTCATCGTGACACAGTGACTTGAATCTTTTTAGAAAGATTTTTCATACTTAAGGAAACTATATACCATTGAAAAATACTTTTTCTTTACAACTTATTGTGAGGTTATCAGCAGAAGTAATTAAAGAAGGACTCAGTAGCTTTTTGAGACAAAGTAACATGTTTCTTAGAATGTTGTCATGATGTTATGTGGAAAGGAAAAAATATTAAAAACCTGTGGGATTACTTGCATAAATTAATATACAACACACATATTCCTTATCCTAGGAATAAAAATACAGAGATGAGGTAATCTGTATGCTAAGCAATAAACAAAAGCAACTGCCTTGACTGGTGCTTTTCCTGTTATATATGAGACCATAGTACTTGTGCAAGTTACGGATATGGATAGAGAAGATTTCTAGCATTAAGCATTAATAACCACAGAAAGCAGCCATGTTTTCACATAAAGCAATCTGGTCCAGAATATATGAGCTGAATGGGTCTGTCACTGCATGACTCACAACCAACAAAAGACTCAAGATATCTCTCAAATGTGAAATGCTGGGAAAAAGAATGTGTCACGGAAAGCTGTCATTCTTGGTCAAATTTTCACTTGACAGGTACTGATCACTTTTACAGCCAGGAGCTCCAGTTTTATCAGTGCTCACACTGATGGCACTGGTATAAATAAGCACCCCTCCACCTCAAAAGTGGCTGGACCTGAATGATATTGGGAAAAAATACAGGCTGACCTTCCCCCCTTCTTTTCACATCAAAGAATATAAAGAAGAGATTATTGACTGGAATCGTTGTAATCTTTGAACAAAATAAAATGCAACTAAAATCTCATATTTACTTGGGAGAATATGTTTGCCCTCATCTCACTTCTGAACACAAGAATTTGTGTCTAGAGTGCGCAGTGTATAAGACATCAAGTTCCTTTCATATCTTTCACCATGTTCCAAGGCAGATCATAACATAGCATATTAATGAGCTATTATTTTTTATTAATTAGCAAGTGTTAGCTTGTTCATTCCATTACTTTAACTATTCTAATAGCTTTGCTGCTCAAGACAAGCTGCAATCAGACTTAAGAAATACTATAAACAAACTAGGTGTTGTATAACTTCAAGAAAATATTTTTCCATTTCTAGAATTTGTTTTTAAGCGACAAGAATGTGGTTGTTCCAGCCTGCATGAGCTGGGCCCTTCAAACCCATGATCTTTGGTAAACAAGTCATACCATACTAGGTTTCAAAGTGGGCAGAGAGCTGCAATTACATCCACAGAGTTTCTTGTTTCCTTGTTTCCAACAGATCTACAATTGCCATTGGCTCAGCAATGCTTACAAATGGATTTTGTGCTTTTATTTTGTTGGAAATAAGAACTGGACATTGCCTTCCAGTTCTCAACATTTTTGTTAGAAAACATCTTAAAGTTTCTTTTTTAGCCCAAAAAAATTCCAGACACACAAAAGGCAATCTAAAATTTTTCGTTGCGTTCCTCAAAACTGAGACACATAAATGCACATTTATGTGAATGGAGGCTAGGGACTTTCAGAATATCAATTTCTTGCATTGTGTTAATTTGAAGGTTTGACTCAGCCTTGTACCCAGTCTATGTTTCCTTGTGACACAAATTATATGCTCCAAGTAAACCTTGAATGCTAAAGGCATTTGTTAGAGAAAAATAGTGAAAAAAACCGCAGAGTAAAGCTACGTAGGAATTAGGAACAAGAATCTCAGAAACTGTTTCATTGGATGTCTTGCTATTGCTTGAAAAAGTAGGAAAAAGCAGCATGGATCCCTAGTATCTCTCTTACATTGAACAGATTTTACTCCTCAGACAAAGTTCACAGCATATCTACCATGTAGTAATAGATGGATTGGTGCTACCTGTAAGATGGATATGATGCATATAAAGAAGACTATTGATTCAGGCAGGGTCTCATCTCTCCATGTTGTAAAACTGATGAGAGTACTGGTTCTATGAGAAACAGTAGATATTAGAGCAGCCAGGTTTATGCTGTTCTTGTTGAGTCACAGTTATTCTGATTCGTTTATATGATGCTGAAAAAGAAATTGCAAATGAATTAAATGCAAAGCATATTTAAAAGCAAAAATCAACACACTGTTCCCTGCACGTGGATATCCTCCTATCACTCAGACTCACTATTTCAACCTGTACTATTTTGTCAAGCCAGGGAGACCAAAGCACCGTGTGATGAAATGCAATACTATCTTGTAACCTGGGTGTTCAGTGCTGGTTAAGCCATTATGCAAGCCTGACATTTCCAAACAGAAAGTTCTGGATCTGCTTCCTTGTTTGCAGGGCGTACGGCCCTGCCCAGTGTGCAGGGAGCAGGGGGGAGCAGTGCTCAGTGCCAGTCAAGCAGGAGCAGGTTCTGTTTAGCCCACCTGGTGGATTTTGTGTGTGAAGGTTATAGCTGCTGCTCCAGGCTTCCTCATCCCACCTCCCTCCATCGGCGGCTGTGGGTCAGTGCTGCCACGGTGCTTTCATGGCCAATGCACAGATGTGGCCTCAGTTTTCTCAGCCTTCTACAGCATTCTCCAATAAGGAAACCAGACCATATCTCCACTGGCACCATGTGCTTGACCCGTCCATGCCCGTTTTTCCCTCCCTCTGCCTCATCACTGTCACTTTCCCCCCTTCTCACCCTGTTATCTCCTGCACTGCCAAGAAAAGCACCTCAGATAAGGTGCTGACTGCTCATCTGCTGTACCCTGTTCTTTACTCTTTATTTTCATCTTTGGTTTGGTTTGGTTTGGCTTGTAAGACTTAAGAAACAAGGAGCTTCCGGAGATCAGCTTCTGCAGTCTAGCATAACTTGGGACTACTTTTAATTACTCCTTAAATGAAGGTAGCACTCTTTGTCCTATCCCAGTCATCATCAACATCTCAACATACGGAGGCAGATATATATGTAGATGATAATGGATTTTATTTCTGCATCTTTTCTATCATTATGCTAAGATACATTACTGCAGATACTGAGGCAACTGAGTATTAATGATGCAGAGATAAGGCCTAAGGCATAACTTTTTTCTGAGCAAATCTGGAATACAAGCATTTAAATATTTGCTCCTAAATTTATTGAGCCTTAACAAATTAAAGTCATTGAGAAGTTTGAAGAAAATAACACAGAAATAAATTATGTAGCCAGAGTTGTAAATAATTAGAATGAGCAAGGATAAACAGCTACTAATTTCATCAGATACTCTAGGGCTATATCAATTATGTTCTGACCAGACTTTAAAAGCCAGCTGATGAACTTAATTATCAAGAAAAAGACTCAAAAGGCCAGCTAAATAGGACAAAAGTTACTGTCTGCTTATGTTATGCAGCAAAGCCAGAGCCTTGGAGGATTGATACTGCTTTACAAAAGGAGAAGCAGCTGCTATGGCCTCTCATGACAATGCTTCTGAAAACACAAACAAAAAAAGCCTGCCTTTTATATCTGAATTCATGCTGAACAATAAGGTGTAGCTAAACCAGATGATATACTAACAAAGGCAAGACTTATGACTTGCTGAAGAAAGCTATCATTAACAAACTCACACTTGAAAATTATTCTGGTCTTGGTGACAACTGATAGCAGAGCCCAAGAGAAGATTTCTGATCTATTTGGTTTAATGCGATTGGGTTAATTCCTAAAAAAAAAAAAGAAAAACGTTGTTAATGTGGATCATAAATTTTAGACACTTTCAAGACCACATGTTTTCATCTCAGGGCCTGCAACTGAGGGTCATGAGTCAGAGGATAATATTTTGCCCTAGGGACTTATGGTTGGAGGATATCAATTTTGGTGCAGCACCTGATGCATGTATTTAAATGAATCTTCTATTTATAGGTAATATTGAGACAAGTATGCTGCATTTTTCTGTGCAGAACTTGGAGGATATGGTGTAAGGGATCACCCATTGTGGGATAGAGCAAAACACCCTAAATAAATAATGCACAAGGTTTGAGACAGCAGAACATCCTTGCATGGTAGCTCTTCTCTTTATAATCTACTGCCCTTTATAATATTGCATTAGGGAAATAGCCCATAGTGGTATCTATCCATTGCTAGAGAAAAAATGCTAGAATTCTTCATGCCATAGTAAAGGGGGGGATAGGGAAAAAGAGAGAAAGGTTAAAGACAAGTTTCTAAATCCATGCTTTTAGCAGGTATTCGACCTTTTCACTCTAATTTTCTAAAAGAAATGGCTGCTGACCAAGTACCAGGAACGCTGATTTTCAATAACCTAGCAGGGTAAATTCCAGAACAGCTGGGAGATGGTATGCCCAGTCATCAGTCAAATAAAAACCTGCAAGATGAAGGTTTTATTTATAAAAATTTTAAATTAGGGGAAAAGAGCTCGTGTTAATTAATATAAAACTACAGGGAGAATTATAGTTAAAGCTGTTATTCCTTTAATTCACTCACATGGTTAGCTTAGCCTGGTTATATCATTAGATTGTTGCGTATTTTCTAATCACAACATTTATGTATTGACGACATAAAATAAAATAGTGATTAGCTTCTTGAACCATATCAAAATGTGTTCAACAGCAGCAACGATAATTGAGTGTTTGTTTCCAGTGAGAACCCCCAGAAGACAGATTTTGAAATGATGAGGTCTTTTTGGATGGTTTTTGTAAGGATATAACAATTAGCAGAATGGTAATCAATTAAAAGAAGAGGCCTTCAGTACAGAACAAGGGGGATTGCTTGCTAAGTGGAACATAAAGTCTGCTTCTTTTTTAATAAAAACACAGATAAAAAGATACATGCAGAAAACCACAGGGCAGGTAAGGTTTTCAACACAGGGAACAGCTACTCTGAAAACAACATCAGATCCACAGGACAGTCAGCTCATCCTCAGCGACCTGTGAGGCACCAGGTCCAAAAGGAATGAGTCACTGCTGACTGCAGTGAAAAGTCCTGGTAGATGCTGCCTTGGGAGTGGAGCAGGATGGAGGTACCTTCCCTGCTCTGGGCATACAGAGCCTGCCTGACTGCTGGCAGACTCTCACTGACAGCCCAGGTGGTGATGAGTGAGAGAGGACCAGTTTGGTTAAGTTAGACTTTGATATACCTATAAACAGAATACAATAAGAGCTGAATTTAATAATTTTGAGGTCTCCAGTCCATCAACAAGGATGTGTAACAGGGTTCAATGAGTGAAAACAGGATCTGTATTAACACAAACAAAGAATAAGGATATTATCTAAAACTAGACTTCAATTTTAAATCCAAATTAAACTAGAAAAATTGCTGTTTTGCTGGTTTAATTCATCAGCTTCATTTCCTTCACTGAAAAGATACTTTCTAGGCAAAATTTTGTCTGATAAATGTGTCTTCCGTGCATTTGCTAACATAGTCATATTTTTTATTAATCTAATCTTTTAATACTTCTAATCAACTTTAAAAAAAATCAGTAAAAAGTAAGTGTAGATCAGGCTTATATTAGCTGTATTAGTCATCAGTTTCTTTTGATAATTTGGGTCTAGGATAACCTTGACCCACTGTAAACTATTATAACTCATAAAGCCCATGCTTTATAACATCCAGATGTTTCTCAGAATTATTTTTTTTTTCTCCCACTTAAACCATGCTAAAGACACCAAGATATTTGTCATGATTTCTACTCTGGTATAATTCTGCATCATTCTTTGAAGGCCATCCTGGCTTGTAAACAACCAAGTGAAACATGCAGACCTGAAGACTTCAAACACAGAGGCAGTGTTACCTGGTCAGAATGTGCCAAAGTAAAAATTCTACTGGTAGAATGGAGTAATGTCAGACTAAAGTCCAGGTCTGTCAACAATAAAAACTACAGGGGAAAACATACTAGTTAAAAGATCTTTTGTTGCTTTGACAGACCAAATATGTTTTAATTCTCCTAATATAAACAGCTTTTTTAGTCTAACTTTCCAGTCATATCAAAATAATGAATATTTTATTAGAGACCAGATTTGATAAACTTTCATTCCAGTTCTCATACAATCTATGGCTATATAATCCTATTTTTGTCATGCACATCAGTAACTATAACAGATTCTTCCCCCACTCATGTTGCACTAGAAGAAATTGGAGATTATGGTCTGAAGGTATATAATAACCAAAAACTGGATGTATTGATACACTAAGAAAGTGTTCTGGCCAGCACACCATAGGATGTTAGTTACAGACAATGGATATGGTCCTAAAATAAAATTTAGCTGTCAAACTACAAAATGAATTTGATGAAGTTCTCAGGTCTAGTGAGAGCTGAATGAGCTTTATTGTGAAGACTTTAAAACAGCCCAGAGGCTGAGACAGCTCAAGATTTAGTGAAAAAACAATCACTAAAAAGCTTATCCATCCTATAATCTGTTTTTATTACTTTAACTCTAAAATATTGATTTAATTTAATCTTTACTTCCTTCAGATTTTGAATTTAAAAGTATTTTATCAAGCCACCTGTTTAAAATCAATGCCTTTACTGGGAACTTTTTTAAAGTAGACTACAGATCTAGAAGATCTATGGAATGGGTTTGTATTGCTGAATTAAAGAACCACAGAAAAATGAAGTTAAGTTAGAATTTAGACTGCAAAATGTCATGTATTACTCTGTAAGTTGACTTGACAGATTTGAAGAGGCAATTAACAGAGAAGAAAAGGGTGTGGATATACATATGGATTGGAATAGAGAGGGTGGAAACAGGTAAGGGTAAAAGGCTATAATTTATTTTCAAAGAATATGAAAAAGGGCAGAATTCCTAAAAAAAACCAAAACAAACCAACAAAAGTTTTGAAAAAGGAGAACAAGGAATACATAACAATCTAGAAAGATAAATACATTTGTGAATGATATGTCAAAGGCAGTATAAAAAAAAAAAAAAAACAAAAACAAGAAAGAAGATAAGAATCACAGAATTACAGAATCACAGATGGCACCAAAAAGAACATTTACTCCAGTCCCTGTTTATGCAGGCTAGAGCCAGTTGCTCATAACCATAGCCAGTCAATTTTTGAGTATTCCCATGGTTGGAGACTCTATCTCTCTGTGCAATGTCTGGGCACTGTTTCTCTCCTCAACTACCTTCACTGTAAAACCATATTTTCCTGTATTTGAATACAATTTCTTGTGTTTCTGTTTGTGATGATTGCCTCTAGTCCTGCCACTGGACACTACTGAGAAGAGTCTGGCTCTCTCTTCTTTCTCCATCAGGTGTTTAGACATCTCCTCTTCCCTGGTTTGAAAAGTTCCAGCTCTCTCAGTGTCCCCTTGTGTGAGAGATGTTTCAATTCCTTCATTTTCACAGCGCTTTCCTGGACTTGCTCCAATAACTCCCTATCTCTCTTGCATTGGGAAGCCCAGAATAGCTGGTCCCACCAGTTTTTGATTTTTCTGATTGTTGGGATGTGAGTCCTGAGCAGGAGGAAAGGAGGTAATCTTTAAAAATCAGCTAGTTCTCTTGGACCATTCTCCTTTAAAGGACCATATCCCATGAGATTCCTCCAAGCAGATCCTTGAATATGGCAAAGACTTCTATCCTGACATCCAGGATAATGATCCTGGCTTTTGTTCTGCTTCTTCCTAGCCAAAGGATGAAAAGTGAAGGGGAAAGAGAAAAGAAGCAATGGGAAGATGAAATTAAAATTTCTATCCTTCTCCTTTACTTCTTTTTATCCTTCTCCTTTCTTGCTTTTCCTTGCTTCTAATTGTGTCAAACACTTTAGAAACTTAGAATCATTTAGTTTTCAGATCTTTCGGAGCACCAAGTCCAACCATTAACCCAACACTGACCTTTCCCACACCAAACTATGTCCTTAAGTGCCACATCCAGGAATAGTGACTCCACTACTTCCCTGAGCAGCCTGTTGGAATGCCTGGCCACCCTTTTCAGGAATGAACTTTTCCTAATATCCAATCTAAATCTCCACTGGCACAACTGGAGTCAATTTCCTCTTTCCTTATTGTTTGTTACTTAGGAGAAAAAAAATGACGCCCACTTTGTTACAGCCTCCTTTCAGGTAGTTCTAGAGAGAGATAAGCCTCTTTTTTTGCAGGCTAAACACCCCCACCTCTCTCAGCTTCTTCTTATGACACTCCAGCCCCTTCCCCAGCTCTGCTGTCTTTCTTTGAACAAGCTCCATCACCTCAGTGTCCTTGTAGTGAGGGCCCCAGCATTAAACACGGGATTTGAGGTGCAGCCTCACCAGCGCTGAATACAGGGGTGATAACTGCTCTAGTCCTGCTGGATACACTATTTCTTATAAAAGCAAGAGATGATTTTAATATTGACATTACTTTTAATGAAGTGAACTGAATACTTGTAATGTATGATGCAATTATATAATTTTAATGAAGTGAAAATACATGAGGAAACCAATCTGCCAGATGCCTAAATCTGTTTTAAAAAATGAAATTTTATCTACATAATTTCCAGTTTTAGAGAAGATTTGAAGACCAATTCATCTGGGTACAAAATTTTTATTTGCTTGATGACAACTGAAACATTTTCAGATTAGCTTCCAACAGATACATTGCAATAAAATGTGCACAGCATTGTCAGATACACCCCTCCTAATCCATGGCTCAAATAAAATGCATTCCACATGAATGCTAGCAAGGCACTGGGAAACTTGCCAAACCAAAACCATAAGGTATTGTACATTTAATTCCTTACAGTGGAAAGTCAGGGAAAACTCTCTTATGTTATTTTAACTGTATTATTTGAAAATTATGCTAATCTTTTGAAAGCTGGGATTGAAATATGGCTTCCATTCATATGACATCATGAAAAGCAAATGAACAATTTTCCTAGTGTTTAAGGCACAGTCTGATGACAGGTAAGAAATTTTGTTGGACACTATAAGGTGGATTCTTCTGGAGAAGTTCTCCCCCTTCCACTTCTCCTTCCCTGTGTTTCCTTTAATGTCCCTATTCACTGCAGATATTTTCTATTTCATTGTTCATATTCCTGAAAACACGGTTTGCCTTCATGGACATTTGTGCCTTCATCCCATTCTGTGATAGGCAAAGTCTTAAACATCAAGAACTACTACACATTAGACACAGACTAAGAAGGAAATACAGAATTTGCAGTAGAACACAGTGAGTATAACAGATGTCACAAGCAGACTGATGTGGAAATGAATAGTCTCCTCACTTTTAACTAGACTTAGCCAAATTAGTAGAGAGAAAAAACATGGAACTTTTGAAAAATTGTATTTTTAAAATGAGTCAAATATAATTTCTATAGTAAATTGTGTCTAGCAGATGCAGCAGCTACTTGGTGGGACAACCACTTTATTGAGTTTCCCTACCATTTGTTTCAACCAAAATGCTGCCTGACATCCCAAAATTGCTTGGTTCAGACCTGGAACTTTCAGAGTTTAAATGCTCTGATGTTCCTGACAAATTAATATTTTCCAGTGAAATCCAGTTTACCATAAACTGTGCTGCCACTCTGCTCCTTCATAACACTTGCTGTAAAATTTATCTGAAGAAGAAATAGTTATGAATTCTTCCTTTGTATTTGAACAGCGCTGTATCTTGAAGGAACCACCCAGTGAGTGTCTTCAACATAAGAAATGGGAATATTATATCTACTCTCACTGCAGCTTCCAGCCACTTGTGTTTTATATTTCCTTCTTTAATCAGATTTCTCTTCCTTGACCTACTCACTTCCAAATTATTAACTGATTAAACTACAGAATTAATCATGTATTATGCTCATGTCTCCTTGCAGAATCTCCTCCAATACATCACCACTTGTGTTGAACTTAGGTCCTCAGGACAGGCACAGTTTCTACTGCCAGTAGCACTAATATGCCATATGGAGCAGAAAATACCAGTTTGCTTTCCTGGGGATTTCTGAAGCAGGTTGTATCTGTCAGCCATGAGTAAGCCCAGGAGTTTATGAGGAGTTATGTTCTTCACAATATAAACAGCCATGGCCCTTTTTTTACATCTGCAGTAACTGATCTCTTCATGCACTCTACGTCTGTGGGTAAAACATGAGACTGGGGGCAATTCTGATCTCCCATTCCACCTCTCTTTCAGACCAGCTTGCTAAGATAAAACCAGATTAGTCATTTCTCTGTGTCTGATTTCTCAAAGTGGACTAGTCAGCCACAGCCATGGCTTTAATCACGGTTGTAATCACAAAACAGCCAGAATTGGTTACAAGTAATGGGAAAACTTTAAAATATATTCCATTTTCACATTTTTATTACTGTTGCCAGTAAAACTGGTGTAAAGAAACATTCCTTGCATAGCCTGTGGTGTAACCCAGATAAGACAAGATAAGGATATTCACGGTTTTCATATGGCCCATAAATACATGCTTATTTTCATGGTATTCAACCCAGCCATGAGAAAAAATCCTCTTGGTACTATGGGAAGTCCCCTATTCTAAAATAATCCCTTTTTTTTTTTTTCTCAAATCCATATGTACTTTAGAAAATTCTTGTACATTTTTTTGTTTCTTTGATTTTTACCAGCAGCAACATAATTTTTTTATATGTGACTTATTTTGTTCTTTTAGTAGTCAGAGCAATAGAAGACTATGTGAGCACTTCTTGCAGGCTCAGAATAATCAGAAACTGAGATTAAGCAACAACATGTGTAGCAGAAACTTAATTGTGTAATTGATCATTCTGCTCAGCCATCTCTAGCATATTGACAAAGCAATCTTTAAAAATTTGGCTACAAATAATAAGTGTGCAAAGCAATTTATTAAGCTGGAAGGAAGTGAACTGTGTGCTGTATCTTGAAATCCAGAACTCTTTTTAAGGGAAGATATTCATATATATATGAAAATCATTATAAATTCAAAATTCCTCCTTTGTTTACTGTTCTGTAATGAGTAGCTATTATACCATGCTTTCCTTTAAAAATACATATTATTCCCAGGTGTAAGCCTTGAATTTTTTACTGAATTAATATTACTTGAGTCAAGAAACAGCTTTTAAAGCTGCATTGTACTACTAAGGGAAATAGTCTCATCATGTGATCAAGCTATCATTTAAACCATATTAAAAAAGCCAAATAAGAAAGGGGAAAAGTATAATACCCAAGCCTGAATGTCATTATGCAATTTAATTAGAATTAAAAGTCTCCATTTTCCTGTGCTGTTCAAGTCTTGTTCAGTGCTTACAGGACTGCCCATTTTTCAGATTAGTCTCTCCAAGTGAGCTTTTAACATGCTCCATTTCACGGTTGGCAACTATGACGATGAAATTTTTAGCTACACTATTCACCTTTCTCTTGGAATAAAAAGCATGCAGGATGCGACGTGCAAAATGTGTTCAGCCCTGTAGAATGTGCTGGAGAGACTCAACACTACAACAACCAACAGGAATGAATGCATGAAACATGATGGAAATCCATGCTTTTGACAATATTCGGGTCATGGAGTTCACAGAGCAAGAAGATGTATGGAAAACTGTGAGAGAGATCAGTCAAAAACAGATTAAAAAAAGGAGTGCTATAGCTGTGAAATATTCTGTCACAAGCAGAAATCTTTGTTACAGGGTTGAAAAACTATACCTGATAGAAGAGCTACCAGCTCTACAGAGATATGAAGAGGAAAGCTGTTTTGACAGCAGTGTTTTCTGGTTGCTGAATGATTTACTATCCAGGAAATGTTAGTCAAGTAATAGTTGAGCTGAAGTATTTTATATCATCTCACAGGCAGAACAGCTCCGTTTGACACAAGTTCTTACGCAGTGCCATTTGCATTTTGTGTAACACCACAGGTTTACAGGGAGGAAGATTTCCTTGCCAAGAGGGATTCACTCAACACACACCTAACCCTTGTACATCAGTGAGTGCCTTGCATTGACCTCCTGAATGTCTTTCACAATCTATTTGAAACGCTACCACTGTTGATCTATTTTGAAATGCAAACTGATAAAGCTAGAGTTTCACATAAATCATGTGCCTCACTTTGGTTTATCATAAGGTTAAGAGGGAAGAAGAAGATGTTTCACTGTCTTAAAGAGATGCTAATATTTGAAAGGTGAAGCTTTGAAGCTGTCCTTGGTTCTAAAAACCTTTTACCAAAGGCATCTGACAGAATGCTGCTACTTAGGTCAGCAGCCTTCTTGGAAAATGGTGCTTGAACAGCAAACAGGATGCAAAAAGCCAAATAGTTTCTCCTGCCTACCACAGTCAGCCACAAATAGCCAGCTCCACTCACCAGAATGACTGGGAGCTTGGAGCAGGCAGCATGGACAGGGACACACTCAACTCAAGGTGAAGTTCAAAGAGCTTCCCCTGCCTGTGAATGGGGGCAGGAGGGAGAGAGGAGTGGGGTCAACTTGACTCTCAGGAGTCAACAAGAGGCAGAAATTGGCCTGTCTAAACAAGTCTCCTGAAGCTGGACTCTTCTAGTGGCAGGTGCATCCTGGCTTTGAAAATGATCAAGATAAATTGCATCATTTAAAAAAAAAAAGAGAGAAAAAGAAAAAGAAAATATACCTTTTCATTGGCAAATACAATCACATAAATCAAACAGTAGAAAACCAAAAATGTCTGGATGAAAAATCAGCCTATTATGCAGCTCTGTTGTTTAATTGAACCAAAATAAGGAAGCTAACTAACAAGTAAACTGTGGGATTGGAAACAAAAATGAAGGATGAGACAAGAAGCAAAGGATTAAAAATACTATAGTCCTGATCAAAAGTGCCTATGAATTGCATGTATTTTCTGGGAATGCTGTAACCTTACCAGTTACTTCATATCTCTGCTTATATCTTCTTTATTGTCTCTGCAGAATGTTATTTCAAGGGTTGCTGTTCCACAGTAGAAACTTCTGATGCAGTGCATACCAGCAATATGCATATTTTTCATTGAGGGATACAACAGACAAGAGAAGTAAGATGGTAAAAAGAAGCAGCTCCCTTTTTTATTCACAGGACATTGTTACTGATAAATGTTAACAGGGAAACATTTCAGTCAGAACTTTGGGCAAACTGACAGAAGGAAAATCCATTAGGGCTGATAAAAGTAAAACTTCATACTCTTGGTTTAGAAATCTTGGAGACTGTAGATAAAAGAAATATGCTTTCCTGGTTATTTTTCACAGGTTTCAGCTATTGATCTTTGTGAGGGAAGGATGGTGAATTGGCAGATTTCCCCAGACCAGAGTCTAGGCAGTCCTTTTTCATTATTTGACGTAAATATTCATATGTTGCCGTGTATGGTCATGGTTTGAATGTTAAGCTTCAATGCCTGCAAAATTGAAAGGCATTCCTTCCAAAAGTCACTGACACAAACTCAGCACCTTGTTTTTGGAAGATATGAAGGCAGGCTATTAAAATAGAAAGGAGATGATATGGAGGTGAGAAACCTCAGCTGTGGAGCAGAGTGCTTCACGGATCCTGCTTGTTGGGCTGCTTTAAAAGAGTCATATATGTGTTTTGTGCACGTAAGCATATGGTGAATGTGGACATGTGTTAAAAAAACAACTTGTTTATGAACAAAAAAATGCTATATGGTGCAGTGCTATACCCATCCTCAAACTGAAGATTTCATACATTTTATAGGAGAATTACTCTCAACTTTGTATAAGAACTTTGATTTTTTAAAACTTTGACTTCAGCTTGCTTCAAAGTGCAGCTAGCCAGTGTCCACCATTATTTTTAAGTTTCTTAACAATATGCTCCAGGTTTATAATCTTTTCTAATCTTCAGAAGTGCACTAAAGCCTTCAAGTTTAACTTCCTGCAACTCTTATCCCAGAGAACAGGAGTTAAGTTATTGAGGTACCTAAATTTAGGGGAATATTTCAGTCATGTGTTTTAGAATGGCATTTCAGCTGGTTGAATTTTTGTTTTAAAATCTAACCAAGAAGTAAGTCCCCTGAGCTATGAGGACTTAGTTTGCAAACTTCCTTTGGATTTTTCCATTTTTTATGCTTTTTCCCTATCACTTTATCATTTTATGACCTTTTCTTTGCTATAAAATAAAATAGAATGAATAATATCAGGTGTTAGTTTCCTTTATTGCCCACTCCAAAACAATAATTTTTCATTTCCTTCATTTTTTCCTTTGCTATTCTAACTTTTTTGACTATTAACAAGGGAAAAAAGGGAAATAAAAAATGGAAAAAAAAAGTTGAGTGTTTCCATTTTAGTCTGTTCAGCTGGTTAAATAGTAGTTGTAGGCATGACATTAATATTTCATTTCTGAAATTGAGGCCAAAAGTCTAAATATTTAAACTTTTCACAGAACAAGAGCTCTGATCCAAAATATTTCACTTCATTGTTTCATGGTGATAAACCACGTCGAGTTTCTTCTTCGGGCTCACTGTCGTGTGAATACGATTTGCATTGAGTATGATTCAATCCCTTTTAATGCTCCTCCCGTGCTGTGCCTCCAGGCAAAGGCAGCTCTGATGCATCCTATTGCTCTGTGGAACAGGGCTGCAGGGAGGTATGTTCCTCTCCTTGGGAGATACGGGGTCCTGGCTGGGCTTTGCCTGCGGAGAGGGAGCTTGGTAACGCACTTCCCATGATATACCACACGGGTTACGTCAGAGCCAAGGTGGTTGAGAGGCACCTTGTGCTGCAAGTCAGTGGAGCTGTAGCTGGAAACTGGAGTGGAAAATACCTGCATTACTGATTTTCTGGACTTGGGGGTAGCTCCAGTGAAAAAATGGAAACTGAGATTCCTGAACTGCTTTTGTGGGTGCATAAGGAGAGGAAGGGTAATGGAAGCCGAGGAAGGAAAAACCAGCATTCCAAAATAAAACCAAAAGTGAACGTGAAATTCTCTGTCATAAGATCACTGACATATAAAAATATCTGATGTTTTTTGCAATTAGTTTCGGCCACTCACATTTCTACCTTCAGGTCTCAGGTCAGGTACCAAAGCTGATCATTCCCTTCTTCCCCTTGAGCACTTGTTCACTAGGACAGTGAGTGCCCTCAGAGCCATGTCACTCTTCTAGGTGTCAGGTAGCAAGATAAGAATCAACTTCATTTTGGGTTGGAGACATTTCTTCTGTCCTGATGGAAATATTTTCACCTATTTTGGGTAAATGCTTTTGAATAGCAATATTGGAGTTTTTTTCATTAAAATTTCAGACAGAAATTTCTCTATTGTTTGTTGACAATTAATTAGCTTCTTGAAGGTGGTAAACTTTTGTTGTTTGGTTGCTTTTTTTTGTTTTTTTAAATTGTTCTTTCTGTAAGTCCACTGATATTTGTACTTAGTTTCATTGAAATGGTACTTTTAAATCTTAAATCTTAAAGCAGAAATAACATTTGTTTGTCAACATTTCTGAGTTTAAAAAGGTCTGTAAGTGATAAAAACAGAGAGACAGGATGTTTGTAAATTTTTGGAGGAAAATATCTGGTGCAGCCTTAGACTATAAATATATGTGGGCCTTTTCTGAGATGGCTCATGTACTGCTGAGTACTTTTTCTTATATTTAATTTTGTGTTCAAGTTTTCATTTTTCCTTGAAAATTGTTTACAGAATTAATCTGAATAATGACTTTTCCTTTGGTATGGAAATGTATGTTACTTTTTTGATGAAAGACTAAACTTGATTAAATTTATTTTTCTGTTAAATGGTTGATTATGTTAAGTAGATTGGCTGAAGAAGGGAAGTCTGGAGTCCCAGTCTCTCCAGACACAGTTCACAGGACTGATTAAATGTTGGAAGGTCTGACATCACACTGAGCCTTCGCAAGTCCTGTCCATGCACTTTCCTGTGGTCTCACTGCTCCTTTGCACTAGTTTCTACTTTGTTCTAATTATTCTAATAATTCATAAGTACCAGGCCATAGACCATACTGCAAAAAGCATCTCCCCTTCATTTTCTGTTTTTTCTTAGGTATATTTGGACTTGGGACTGTTTGGGAAACTTCAGTGTATCAAGGATTAAGGAAGAAACCTGAAATATTTTGGATAAGTATGTTTCCTACCAACCTGGATGGAAGTTATTGCCTGAAACCTAAGGAGTAGCACATGACCCTTTGAAGAGTCCAGCCCTGTGAAAACAGACCTGGTTATTTTGAGAAGGAAGCCTATACTTCAGCATAAAATTCTAGCTGGTGCAATACCCCTCCACAGCAAGTTCATTTACAAGCACCTAGTGCATGGCATGACCTACTCTATCAACTGTGACAGTCTCAAGATCTCTCCACTGATCTAATTATTTTTGATAATGGAAAACAAACTTGTCCTCAGCTATAAAAAATATGTTTCCCTTTGCAAATCTTATTTTGTAAGACTGCCTTTAATTGCTTAAGTGTGTCAGCTACACTACCCATGAAGTTTTGAGTTTAAACAAAAATGAATAATCTGGCTGAATATTTTAAAATATCTGAGTGTTAAGGTAAGCGGATGATTCATAATTATCAGCTTCATCTGCAATTTTTTTTTCTTTTACTTTTGCCTTCAATGAGTCATGAGTGTGTCTGGATTGCTCTTCAACCATGAAGGAGTGAAATGTACTCCTAATGGACAACACAAGGGTCACACATACCACGTACCTCCCCAAAAATAGAACTCTCTGTCCTGTTGCTATGAAATATTAGTCCTTCCAACAGCTTGCTTGTGCCAATTAGCTTTTTGCTCACTGAATAGTTCCATTCACCTCATCAGGGAGGTACGAGTGGCACAGGGAGCAGCTCGTCATGACGGCACCAGGATGTGGTCCTCTCACAGGGACGGCGCCGAGCTCACAGGGTACTCTATAGCCTCCTTAAGCTGATTTCCCTTACAGCTTCTTCTGGATCCTTGCAAAGGTTGCCTTGTATATTTGTGATTAAATGTGTCTTCATTCATTACTGCACAGTCTTTTCTTCCGAAGAGAAGATTTTGAACTGGAAATTATAAGGCTTTCAAATTCCACAGCCATGGCATCATTTTGAGCTTTAACTGTGGCTTGCGTAACTTCTCATATTTGCTGTTTGCCAGCCTCAAGTGTAGGGAGTTCAACAAGATTCCTTCTCTGAACTGTATTACACTGTTTCCATTAAGAAAAACAAATTTCAGGGCCACAGAGCAGTTATGACTCAGTTCATATCCTTAGGATCCTTATTTCACATAACAAACACTTCCCAGCCTGATGTCTGAAAATCCTCTCTAATTAGTGCTCCTTCACAAACTAAGAGGTTTTTTTATTGTTACAGTGTTGTCTCATTTCATATACTTTTATTGATGCTACGTGGATGATCTGTAACCTGGTCTGCTTTTAAAAAGCAAGAAGTATTCCTTTGTTACGACTAACAGGCACAGTTTTCAGGGTAATGAGCACTTTGATGTCATGGAAGTCAATGTACATAAGCTTGAAAGAACAGGCCATTCTCATTTGGGGAGAGCTGGGTGCATGGGCTGATTTAATGTTTCTGTTACAGATGCTGCTCAGCAGCCTCAAGCACAAGGTCTTATTACACCAGTGGATCTCCAAGACAATACGTGTAGTTCCCATCTTGCACTCCCTGACCAAGGAGGCGGGTGGCAGATGAACGTGGAGACACTGTGAAGACAGATATCCAGATACATTCATTAGCAGCTTTTGAAAAGAGCATCCATCTGCACCTTTTCTTCAGTGCTTTAAGTGAATGCTTTTCTCAGTGCTGTATGAAAGAGAGAGAGAGAGCAGCATGCAGGGCCACTGAACCAGCTCACAGTGAGGACAGCTAGCATCACACAAACAGCATCAGGAGGTGCTTATTCAGAGCTGCTGTTAAAACAGCAGTAAAAGAAATTGGCATCCCTGGAAGGGAAGAATGAATGCCTGTTTGTATCCTAAAGGAGCTGTCAGACAGTAATATAGACAGCATGCTGTAAGCTTGTTTTGTTTCATTTTTACAGCTACATAATGACAATAAAGAAGAAATTATGTCATCTTTAAAAATATGCAAAAATAAAGAAAACAGAGCATCCAAACGTTTCTTAGAAGTAGTGCAACTTGGACATGTGGTTTTCAATTATTTATTCAAGTCTGTAATGAGTGCTTAGTCTGTTGGTATTGTTTGATATCTAGTACGGAAGGATCCTACAAACTCAGCATTAAGAAACCCAGCTGCGTTTATTTCTAATGTTTCTTATAGCCAAAATCTCAAATACATGCCATGGACTGCTTTATATGGACTCTATTAATCTGACATAATATTTGTACCACTGTAAACAAAGCTGGAGAAAACTGCCTCCAGAAATGACCACTGATTTCTGTGTAGGTGAACAAGCACGTACTGAAACTTGCAGGTCTCTCTCCCACCTGAAACAACATGACAAAACCCATGTCAGTGGCTCACACAGAAATAAAGAGGGGCCTCAAATGATGGCTTAATGAATGGCATGCTAACATGAACAATTTCTGTTTGTTGAAGTATTCAGGTCTCTGAACTGGCTGTAAATAGGACTCCAGCAATTTCTTTGCTTGGGATTTCTAGGTGAAAGCCTAGGTTCAGGAAGATCAGTGAGGATTTTACTGTTGCTCATTATTAGGTCAGTGTGCTATCCCTGGCAAAATGGACACAGCTCAGGAGATCCTTTCTGCATCCTGATCAACTCAATAAGAGCATACCCAGACATTCTCTGAACTTTTTGAAGGCTGCCATGTACAAGAATCTCACTGCCTGTAGGCACTCAGGCCACCGACTTCACCAGCCTTTCCATGCCCCTAGGAGGGAGGTGGGGTCATGGATGCTGGCTGCTGTCATCCCTGGCAAAGGTGAGTGATGTAGCTGGAGGAAGAAGAGTCAAGCCCTTCAGGGTACATCTCAAACTGTGTGCTTAAGGACTCATTTCCCTTACTCTTGGATTCGAGCCTAAGGACAGCCAGAGAAGCAGTCCTGGGGTGCTCCAGCCGGCAAGGAATTTAAGCAAGCAGCTGTTTTGGCTTTCAGCCTAGCATGAGGCTATTTCACAGAACACAGACGATGAAATCCATGAGTAATAGATTCTCATTTCAGTCAAACCATAGTTCCAGTCAAACCTTAGCTTCAAATCAGGTGTCCTCCTCACTTTGCTTGTCCCTTGAGAGGGTTCTTCAGCATTTGGCCTTAGCAGCAGTGGGATTGGAACTTACTGAGCCGCTTAAAAAAAAAAAAAGTTTTTGTTTTAGACAGTAAAGTCTGTCAGATCTGTTATTTTGATGCATCCAGATTACCAGTTCATTGATGAGTTGAAACAAGCAATCCTACTGATTTCATGAAGTGCTGTCACTGAATAGATATATGCCTCCTAGATGGAGCCAGAGACATTACTAATGGTGCATAACATGGTCTTACAGCACAGTGAAAGTATATTTTTCAAATATGAACAAGAAGCACATTAAATTCGTTTCTCAGGATCAAATATCTTGTCCTTTAGATGGTGACAAAGTAGAAATATTTACTTCCTATAGATATCTATCTACCAAGATGGTTAATCCTGCTGTATTTTGTAGTAGTCATTTGATAATGAAATGTTTCATTACCACTGAAATTTTCTTGTAGTTGCATCTGGAAGTTATGCATTTTAGCTTTGCAGTCAAGCTAAGTGGTGTTATAAATCATACCAAGCAGCAGACTGCCCTGTGAAAAGATACATCAACTGTAATATATGTAGACTTAACCTTCCAAAAAATGCAGGACAACATCCTCATTCCAGAGAAATGAGTGACAGACATCCTTCCACAGGGTCCAATATCAATTTTTGCTTTCTTTTGCTTTGAAATGGACTTAAAGAGTAATTTCTTGTTTAAAAAATACTCTATTTTATTATTGTTTATTTGAATATTTGAGTGTGTATCTGCATGTGACATAATCATAATTTTATCTCTCCTGGATAATGTTTTTCACATCTCCAAAGGAAGTCAAAGTTGATTTACCTTCAGTAAAAATAACCTTGTTCTAACTTTGCTCATTTACTTGAAGTGGGTTTAAGTCAGCAACTTAAAGTATTTTAAATAGATTAAAAATCCATTTCTCTTACTTTAAATTCTGTGGTTCTTTCATTTCAAAAGTACTCTAAATCAATTCACCAACTTAGTGAAGAATTTAGTATTCACTGAAAGAATAGGGAAACAGTTAAAAGAGTTGCAATTCAGAAAGCAGACATCTATGAGACATAGACAAGGAAGTCTTATTCCTATTTAAAGTCTTTTGTTTTCCCTTTTCAGTTCTTATTTGTAAGAAAAAGGATTTAATTCCAAACTAATTATTCAGATTTCTGTGATGCTTCTGAAATCAATTCTCTTTTCAGGTTCTCCCACAATAGGAAGAATGTTTACTGATGCTTTGAAAATTAACCTGACTTCTTGACATTCATCCTTTTTTACTGCTTCTCATTTTTCTACAAGTGTTTTAGTTTTCTCCTAAGATGTGACTACAGACATTACCATTACTCCTATAAATTACCCCATCAACACTTAAAAAACTTATCTAATTCCCTAGTTGCTTCATTCCACAATGAAATTATGGAAATTAATTAATATAATTTTTTTTTCCTAACTTTGTGTCTTAGCAATTTTTAATCAAGGGGAAGACTCCTTGTCAGAAAATTTAGGCCTCCCAAACACAGGCTTAGTTATGCTTTTTCAGACCATCTAAAAACGGTGCAGGCATTCCCAAGGGTTCAGACCACAGACTGTAAATTACCGCTGAGGTGGCTATCTAAAACACATTAAAGATCAGATGTGTGGTATAATATTTCTAGAATTTATTTTTGTAAAATAAAGCAAGATCAGTTTTTAAATAATTCAGCATCATTTGGGAGAGCCACAGTAATCAAGTAAACTGAGCAAAAGGAAGAATGTCTGCATTCTCTTGTGCAGAAAAAAAAACCCCAACAAACCCAAGAACCAACGTCCCCATTAAATTACGTGTAGGGAAAAGCAAACAAATTTTTCTGTGTCAAACTGTCAGCCTTAACTATAAAACTCACCAAATTCAGCTTTTATCTGTAGAGCTGCAAGTTATTAATTACCAATCTGTATGAAGTGAGTGATCTCAGAGAAGTGAATGATTTGTTATTAGTTATTTGTTATTTTTAAAATGGCAAATTATCTGGAAAGTTCCCAGATGAAAAGAAGCAGAAATTTGGAGTAATTTTTCTGATACTGTAAGCACAATAGCTCACATGATGTTTTGGAGAACAAGTCACACACTTCCATTGGGTGCGTATCAAGGGGAGTTCATGCATTTTTTTAAGAGCACCATACAGTGCATCATGAAATGGAAAGCAATAAGAAAACATAAATAATCCCAGTATTTGGTATAAATGCAAAAGGTATGGAGTGCTGCCATTAAGTATAGGAATAAGGAAGTGTATACAGATGAAGGGTGGCCAAGTTTTCGGAGCAAGCGGCCATCAGAAAGCACTGGTTAAACTGGAAAGGCACAAATATTCATTGAACTATTGGCTTGAAAATACTTCCATATTTGCCTTTAAGCACAGAGCAAAATGTGGGTCCCAGCACTTCAGCTTTGTTTGCTCCTTCTGAACAGACACAAGAGGTTAATCAAGAAAGCTTTCCTAATGCTCACAAAAAGAAATTCATTAGATGCTTGCATTTGGTGAGGATTCCTGGAACAAATGTGTTCCATGACGCAGGCATCTTTTGAGTCTCTGGTTAACAGAACTTTTTATATAACAGTGTGTTTTCAGTCTGGGGCCAGGAGATCACAGCTGGACAGCACCAGTTCCTAGCTCTGTGGAAGGACTAACATTTGTGAAATTCCCTCTCCTGGAAAGGCAAGTCCTCAAAATAGCTGTCTGACTTGGAAAATAGAATTTCATGGCTCCTTAAAAGGCATTTAAAGTGATTACACTCCAAATTATTCAGAAGAAAGAGAGAGGTTCATTTTTAGGATAGGAATGCAGAACCAGCAATAGGATGCAATTCTCTTTAAGATTAGAAACAGAGATTGGTAGCCAGATACTGGTTTTCATATTGCCAGAGGAAGCTTAAAACTGAATCTGTTCTTACTCCTAAGAGAGTCGTGGTGAGCAGGGGTTACTGAATGAATCATGCTCTTCATGATGACTCAGAGACTTTGAAAGAGGCCCAGTTTTTAAATGGATGTTGAGATTTTGGGGTCTTAATAAATAAGGGCTTGTTTTTAACATACAGATAGTTTTGTTATGCCAAAGTTAGAGAAGTGTTTTCCTTCTGGCGTGATGCAGCCTATTACTGTATGTGTATATATGTATATATATACAGGAGTACATTTTGTACAGTACTATGCAATGAGACATATGGGCTTTAGCCCTGCTGATTTCCAATGTATGTTTTCTATTAATTTTTCTGCATTTTTAATGAATTATATGGTCAAATGAAACAGCAAAGTTGTCTCTGAACATCAACACAGAGGGGAAGATGGGAGCTGAGAAAGAACAGAGAGGAAAGATAGCATGGGGTTGGAAGAGCTTCTGGAAACTTGCATGCTGATGGCACAGTATGTGAAATTCTTTCTGTGTTTGCATTCTAGACCTAATTCCTGACTTAGTTTACTTTCCTGTTAGCTGCCGAGTGCCAGCTTATTGCTGCTGCTGCTGCTACTGTGATGTCCTGCTGCTGTGAGGTGAATGCTGTACCTCCACACGCTGTGTACACGCACCCCTGAACAGGATGATTTCCCTGTGCAGCTTTGTAAACACCTTTTCAGTTATCTTTAAAACTGCACTTAAGAATAAGATGGATTATAGCCTCCAGTGGCATCATATGTCTGAAGTCACCCCACGGGGTTTTATTACATTGATATCTCTGCACAGTGCACAGAAGACAGTGCACAACACTTTAAGGTCAGACTATGAAAGGACATTCCTAGGAGTTAAAAGTTATGCTTTCCAGATATAAATATGAAATTTCAAGGGCAGAATTTGGATTTGACTATTCACCACTACAAACTCACACGTGTTTTTTAATTAGCTCAAATCCCAAACTGGACAACATGTAGTTTCTACTTCCATTTCTAGAAGTCACCAAAACTTTAAATCAACTGAAATTGGTTGATCCCAATGTTTGAATTTTTGCTGTTGAAACTTGGAACAAAAGATAGCAAAAAATAGGAAAAAAATTTGATACCAGTAATTAATAGCCAAAAACCATCCCAAATGAACCTTGGTGTTAGTGACTTTGTATGGGCTGCAGAGGGAATAGTCACAAAATATTTCATCAGACTAGATAATATCCTTGCCCCTACAGATGATAAAGAAGATAGGTGAGATCTATCTTCAAGAGCACCTTCTCTGATGACTAGAGGAGACATCTGTGAATATATTCCTGCACGTTTACATTAAATGTAATCAGTTTCATATTTTTTCAAAAAACCCACTGCCATGCCTTCCTTGTTATGCCAGAATGCAATAACATATAGAGCTATTGAAACCCTACAGTTCTGATGAGATCATGGAAGAGAATTAATCATGAAGAGTTGGCCAGTCAGACTACTTTTTGAGCATAATTATTTGTTCCAAGTGAATGTCAGGAACACTAAACAAGCCTATTTCATTCACATGAGGAACAATGAAAAACCCTGCATCATTGCACAAGTGCCGAGTTATAATTCCTAAAAGAGATATGTGCTCAGGATAAAGGTCTCACATTTGCAGGTGATTCTTACCTTGGGGATAGGATGTGTCTGTCTCCACTGGAGTTTTATAACCCTCAGTAAACTCAGACTTGCTTCCCTCCTGAAACAGGCAGGGACAGTGCCCGCATCAGTGCAAAGCCCAGCACCACGACTCGTCACAAAAGGCAATGCACTTGCACGGTACCTTCTACAATCTAAAAGCCATTGGATCTTCCAGTGAACACATTCCTTTGCTGCACAGTCTTACATATTCTTTGAGGTGAAACAGCCCTCATCAGGGCCAAGCTTCCTTCAGTAGGTACTTTTTTTCCCTTGGAACAGTTTATTTTTTCTTACCCCTGAGCCTAGCCTGGACATCTGTCTGAGATTTCAAATGCCCAGAAACCTGGATAGACCCAAGATCCTTTTACAGGGTAAACTCTTGTCTGTGGGCAATGAACCCACCATGACAGGACTGCAGCACAAACTGTGCACCCTTAAAGAAAGCAGGACCCACAGTTGTGCAGCTTTGTCCAGGATGAATAGTCTCCCTCTTCCTCTGGTTGACTGAAATATTGCACTGCCAATGAAAGATTTCAAAAGTGGCCTGTGTTGATCAAGGAAGGGGATGTTTAGCTGGATGGAGACTGGGATAATATTTTTTTCTTCCACAGTAACAGTACTGAAAAATAACCTCACTTTCACAATGCAGAAGTGAGGTCTGAAGTGTTTCTTTTCCCTGTTTGAAATAATAATTCCAGCTTTGTAAAGAAAAAAACAACACGTCACATCCTGGTGGTTATTATGTTACATATGATTCAACTCTCTGTAAGCCAATAACCTATGTAATAGCAAAAGTGCTGTCACCAGTTTAAACTCATCCTGGGAAATCAAACTCAGTCCCAAAAGGCAAATCCTGACTCTTTTTAAAATCTAAGAGGGACATATACTTGAAAGAATCTGTGCATCATTAACAAAAGTTGTGTCTGGATGCCTTTGTATAATTTAGTTTGCAGTCTTTGGTAAGGCTTAATTTTTTTCAAAGTTAATTTTAAATCTTGACAAGAGAAACTGAGCTAATAACTTATACAAATGTATACAAATGTTCACTTTGTCCTTTTGTTTGGTCATTTCAATACCTTTGCACATCACTTAGACAATTCTGAAGACCTAGGAGACAATTATACAAACTCACAAGGTTTAGTTTCTGTTTCCAGTTCTGTTGAATGCATTGATCATTAATGAAGCATGAATTGCAGTGTGTTTGGCACAATTTAAAAATAATTTTTATTTAATATCTGTGTTTTCCATACCTAGTTCCTTCAGTTTATAAGTGTTCTGTCATGTAAATTTTTATTTTCTACAATATTAATGAAAAATATATGAGGCACAGGAGATTTGAAAGTCAAAACCAAATAATTAAAACCATTCAAGCTTTAATATTAGCAGTCCCTGACATATGATTAACATTTTGTAAAGAGAGCTGGGGCTCACAGAGTGTATGGAATTTATCCAGCACAGGTGTACAATATTTCACTTGCATTTGTGCACAAATGTTACACTGGAGTCAGTTCCTCCAGTCAGGTTTTCATTTGTGCATTCCTAATGTTCAAGTGTCCTACAGAATGGATTTTCATTAAGTTTTGTTCATATGCCAGCATCACAGTGTGGAAATGGCACAGAGAAGGAGTTGGGTGATGCACTGTGCCCTCGGGCTGGCCCCAGATCTCTGCCCTGCACTGTGGGGCACACTGAAATCTCCAGCCCTGAGAGGACAGACACATCCATGCCACTTTCTCCTCCCTCTCAGCTCATCTCAGCTGCCCACACCAGGTCCTGGGCTTAGCTGAGCTGAGCAGGACCCAGGGGCTGAGGCAATGAGAAGTCAGAGATTCCTGGAGGGGACAGGCACACAAGCAGTGTCTCCAGCTGAACCCTCCTAGACACAACCTCCAGGCACAGCCTGGAGCAAATTAATCAGCCATAATCCATCTATTGGGCACCAACATCCATACACCCAGAAAAGACAATAAATCTGAACAGTTCCAGATTTGGCTGCCCACAGTAGTTCTTCCAGCCACACTGCTGGAACTGCTGTGGATGTAAGCTAGAAATGAAATGAACAGACGCATTCATGCTTAGACAGAACGCACCAGGGAGGCACACCACAGATAAACAACCAGAGGAATCTCCTGCTTTGTAAATATCTTGAAGTGCTTTCAATTTAGTCAAAGGACTCAAAGGCATACTTGTGAGGGGATTTCTTTGTGGAGAGGTTTGTTTTTGTTTTTCAGCACAGAACCAACAACAGTGGTTTGGGTTTCCACCCATCTCGTTTATTTGGTCTAATGTTGGAATGATTTCTTACAAAGGAAAATCTTGGGTAACAGTTTAGCGAGCCTTGAGTGTAATTACTTTTCCTTAAAGAGAATCCATCATTTAAAGACTCCTGCAGCTAATGTGTGATGCAGTGATCTCTGGTGTGTCTCCCCAGATAAAACTGGCACAAGAAGCACAAGGATGGCTTTGTACAACTTTGACATGTCACCTAGGTTCTAAGGAGTGGTTGAAAAGGAGGGAAAAGAGGGCAATTTGAACTAAATTGTACTAAATGTATAATTATAATAAAAAATAAATTCCAGTAAATATATATTAAATTAATATGGCTGCTGAGAAGCTGCAGACACTCCATCCTTTTATGTCTCCCTGTGGGAGCACAGACACAGTATACTGTTCCATGGCCAGCTGCATGGGAAAAGAGCTAGTATCCAAAACTACACAGTGTGTAAGAGTACATTCACGCACCACTGAGAAACACTTCTAGCAATATGCAGACATATGTATTCTGTTCTGGCAGAGCTGACCTAAGTGTCTACAGCAAGCTTGGAAACTGAGAGGAGGTTTTCGATTTTTTGGAAAAAAATACATAATTTCCATAACACTGAATGGTACAAAACTAGCTTCAGCAGGAAAGGTTATTTGAATAATGGAGAATTCAAGAAAGCGAAGTGTAATAAATAAACTACTGGCAAAACGTGATCTATCATGAAGATTTTTATGTACCTCTTTTTCTTTCCTAAGTGCACTGTAATGGGAGGATCATACTATCAAGAACAAGGTTAAATCTGTAAATATCTCCACACATGCTTTTGGGCAAGATGCTTAGTTAGCATGGCTAACCCCTCACTGATGCAGTAATTTTTTCAGATCAACCAAGTCACCTTGCCAAGAAAAAGAAGTTGTTTCAGAACATTTTCAGAATGCTAAAAGCAACACCAGATGAATACAAATGTCCAAAGAGGTAAACAACTTTTAACCTGAGGTGAAATGCTATTAAACTTATATTCTTCCACTGGCAACAAGATCCAGATTTTAATCCCAAACATAATGCCTCTCCTTAGTGCAGGCAACTATATCTCATGTAGAGGAAACGGATCAGGTGAACAAAGTGGTCATGTTTTTATGGATATTTTCTTGAGGACCCAGAAACAGTTGTCAGTATTTGGTCAGACAGAAAGGGTGACCTAGTTCAGCTCAGCCTCTGATTTTGTCAATATATGATTCATAGTGAAAAGTAAAATCAAGGTGTATCATGGTTCTCCCTTTTCTCTATCCCATCTTTTCATAGCATGCTCATTAGAAAATCAGAGCAGCTTTGTTCTTAATGGCCCTACTTGGGTGGTATCTTCCTGGACCCAGTAGGTCTAATTGTATTATGACTGTGCTTTGCACTTACCTTCTCCATGCAAGTGAATCTGACAGAGGTCATATAGTCCTTCTGACACCAATAGTCTGATGGAGTTATACTCTTCATAATCTGTTTTCTAAGTGGATGATGTTGACTTTTCAAGAGGTCTGAACAAGGAAATTTTTCTTTGATGTACCCTTCATGCCCCAGTTTGAATGGAGAGATTGAATGCTTTTAGTATGTGCAATAGCATTTATTCCATCAGTGTGAATCCCACTGCCATCTGTAGCTGCTGTATATTTGTATCTGACATGTCCTCATATAGTGAAACAGCTTTTCAGGCTAAATTCCCATGTCAGCCAGGTGTAGTTTTCTTCCTTCTTTTCACTGTTTTTGAGGTGTAAACGATTGTCTTTCAGGTGTGGAATAGAATGGGACTATCTGTTCAAATCCCCCAAACACTTTATTTATTACTCAGTTTATAACATTCGGCTCAGTCTTTCCAGATTTAAATCCAAATTGCAAAACTGCATTGTTGGGTGAAAGTCCTGAAATAGTGATGACCAGAACATCAGTACTAGTATACTAACACTAAAGATCTCAGGCTACCTGATGACACATTTCTCACAATTTTCTACTATTCTTAGGGGCCAGAGCTCATTCATTGAAAAGCAGCAGCATTTGAAAATTACACTAAATGCTTTTTTAAATGGAATATTCTTTAGGATCGTAGAGCTACAAGTAGCAGAGGAGAAGCAAATTTCTCTACTCAAAATGTTCTGGAAGGAGTTTTAACCTGATATGTCTTTACAGCCCTGTATTGGCTTTTACTAATCACTGATGCTTTCTACTCCTGGTCTGGAGAGTCCTCTTCAGAGTTCATGTTATTCAAGAGGAGGACTGAAATTTAAGCTAGTCTCGATCTAAACTAGGGTAAGGCATGGTCTCCATTTTTAATCTGAAATTACAGATCCAGGTCTTCTTTATGATCACTGCAAAGGAGCAGGCAGTACACTTCATCTCCAAAAGGGAATACTGGTGATAGACCATATCCACATGTTGTCCCCTCTTCCCTAACTAGCTTCTACTATCTGTCCTCAGCATGTCATCAGAATGCTGACTGAAATGTTTCAGGCATCTTTGAAATGCTGTCTGGTTTCCAGCAATCTTTTACAGAATGTTTTTGGAACTTCCACTTTTACTTATGAAAAGGAGAGAAAGTAATCATTTCGCTGGAAGATGAAATTGTGATAGACAGAGAATGTTTTCCACACATTCAGCAGAAGTTTCAAACACATCAGAGGTCAGCACCACATGGTAGATGGAAAAATGGAAGCAACCACATTGGCCATTGTGAAAGTATGAGCTTACCTGTTACTGAACCAGCAGGCTCACCATTTCTCCTGGTGTCTGCTCTTAAAATATTAAACTAATCAGCATGGCAAGACATGAAGCAGTTGAACAAGGTGGTCTTTAAGAAAGCCAAAACTTGTTCACAAGCCAAAGGTTGATCTCACACATTTTGGGTGAAAATTGTTTAGTAAAACAGCTAGATCCATGGTGGTCTTTAGTCAAAGTCAGTTTATTTTTGTTTATTTTGTTTTTGGAGATGTAGCTTCTGAGATTTGAATGAAATAGACTAAACTTTAAGGTATTTCAAAACAAATGTTTGAGTCTTCACCTCCCTGCATTTTCTTCTCTACTACTTCTGTCTCTTAATATGTATGTTACACTTCTGCAAGGGAGACAGCAACGTGAGGGGATTCCCAGTGTTCAAATTCTTGCTCAAGGAAACCCATACTCAAAGAGCAAAATGCTGAGCTAGTTTTCTCAATATACAGTTGGTAAAAATATTCCAAATGTCAGTTTCAACCTTGTTCAAAGGATTCTGTCTGTCTGTAAGATGTTTGGGATTTGCACACAGATCAATTAGCATATCTGTAGACTTAATTTTCATTTTTCCTCATATTCATATAAGGAATTCCACTCACAACTTTAAAATCTTTAAATCCACCTACATTGAATTCATTATATGGTTCATTGCTGTTTTTTACTTAAAAGTACAAACTATTTCCTGTCATTTCTCTCTAGAGTTATAAAACCCCCCAAAAGGCTTCCAATGTTCACCTGAAGCACTCAGTTCTGGGGACCCATTGATAACACTCACATCCTTTTTACTGGAGTGTGCAAAGGAAAAGAGTCTGAGCACTGCACAGCCCGGTGACTCCAGAGTGAAATGGGAACACGCATCTCTACCTTGTGGCTAAGCATGCTGCAAAGCATATTTATACTTCAGTGTAAATTCAGTCTTAGGTGTCTGTTGAATATACCCTCAGATGGTGGTCCTGGCACTCTCCTAAGTATCTTTTTCACTCCTTTAGGCCATAGATAGTTCAGTACAACACAAGCAGGTCTGTAAAAGAAGAAATTCAGGGTAAGAGTGCCTGCTGTGCATACTGCACACAGGAGGGTGTTTCTGTTTGGGTCTACTCCAGTCCCATGTGTCGTGGTAAAGTTGTTAGAATGTTGTTGTTAGTTTATGTTAGTAGTTGATAGCTTGAAATATATCTTTTCCCCCCTCTTTTAGTTGTGATTTCTCCCCCTGCTTCTTTTTCTCCTAATTGTTTACCTGACATCAGGTGACCATGGTTACTCAAGTTTCTCTCCTCAGCTCCACGGTGAGAGGCCGGATAGAGTAAAGAGGGGACCCTGCTGGAATTTCCAGCTGCTTGAAGTTTCCTTAGCCCAGGAGACCCTTCTTTCCAACACAGAAGTTTGTAACTCTGTTTTTCCTGTCCCAGAATGCCTCTGAGCTATGGAAGCTGGGAGGGCATGCTTACCTTCCCTTCCCTTTCTTTCCCCCCTGTGTTGCCAGGAAACCAAGCCCCCCCTCTCTCCCCCTCTGCCCCTCTGTGGAGAATACTCCTACATCTTTGTGGGCATTTGAAGAAGTTGGTGTCTGTTATCTCTTATCTTGGTGTGTGTAACCTTGATTTGTAGAAAGTTTGTAAGATGTATTAGTTGAGAAAAATAATTGTTTCTTTCTCTGATATTCCCTCCTTGTTAAAAGAGACCTCCCAGACCCCAATCCTGGATCTCTCATCCTTTGGATTCCCCTTCACAGAAGTAAACTGTGGAATGTAACCCCGAGGAGAGAGTGCCCCCCTGATTTCTTTACTCACTTGATAGACTCGAATTCTTGAAGAAAATCAGTGAACCCCACAAACATATGCTGGCTCGAAACCGGAGTGAAGAGAAACCTCATCATTGAGCTAGCCGGGCCACACTCGGGAGGTTTTAGTCACCATGGACCAAAAAAATATCAGCAACTGATGCACATTATGTGCATTTCTGGGGAACATCTTCCAGCTTGGTATAAAAATCATGAAATTCATGTGCTCTGACACTGCTCACGAACCAAAGCATAGAAAATAGGAACGTTAGAGACACTTGGCTTAAAATGCACTTATGATTAGAAGGACACTAATGTAGACCTCCCCTTAGGCAGCTGAGATGTCTAGGGTTGCACCATCCTCCTCTAGTTAGTGGAGTGGAGATATTTTAGAGGGCAGTTGAGACCTTGGAAAGACTGAACTACAAATTCTAAGAGGCCTCTTTATTTCACGGTAAATGAGCAGAATTGACTGCTTCAGAAAGTCAGCTGAAACTCGGCTTGATGTCAAAGACACTCCTGTGACTCTGAGACGAGATTTTATAAAAGAGTAAAAATAAGAGAATAAGACAGCAGGATGGATCTTTCAATGCAGAATTGATGCTAACAGTGTGCTTTATCAAACTGCCCTGTAGGACTCTACTCTTGAAGAATAGTTCTCTGCCAGGATCAAGGAATAGTATTTGCTTACAGCTGCAGTTCTCTTTGGAGAGATTTAGAAGCCAATAGAGAAATGAAAGGACACCCATGACACCAGATATAAATAATGAGCTGTGTAAATAAAATATTTGTCTTCCTTCTTTGAGTGAAGTTCCAAAAAGTGGATCCTTGCTGTTAGCAAAAATTGAGAAGCGTCAGCAACTCTATTAGCAGGTCCCTTTGTTTGGTGATTTCTTTTTTTAAATGGAAACATTTTGAGACCATAAATTTTTTAAGAAACAGTAGGAAAGAGTTTTGGGTTTTGAACAATGCAGTCTGTTCAGCCAAACATAGCTAATGTAGTATAGAGACCACAACTGGAAAAAACTGTTAGTCATGCATCAGTTAGCCTTGTTTTCAGACTGAACATCATTAGACAGTGACACCACCTAAATTAATCTAAGTGGTAAGCTAAAAACAGGCATTTGGATTGTATCTTCAAACAGGACTCAGAAACTAGGACTCATCTGTCAGAGGTTGGGCTGTACCTGAAACAGTCAGGCACTGATGCCCATCAGTCCACCTGTGTTTCATGTGACAGAAATCTGCTGTGGACAGTAGGATCATTTTTGGACATAATGTAGTCTGTGTGCTCCATCTGTCCTTGGAAAGAATGACATACTTAAGACATGGAGGTAGACATTTATTGATGAAGTAGAACAGGAGGGAGCAGGACAAAACATTGAGACCCTGTGACAACACTGCTTTCCAAATGGTCTCTAAAGTCCTGGAATAATCCAGGGAAAAAGGCCCAGGAAACCTTTGTCAGCAATTAGGTATGCTGGTATCCTCAGAAACATGTTAAAAACTGAGTTCAGCAGGAGAAATTTTTTTTTTTTCACTTTCTCAGTAGCATACCCCACTTGTCATCTTCATTTCATTTCCTCTCATTGCATTTCCTCTCTATGTCCTGATATTTCCCTGTCTTTCATTGCCACAGTCTGAGTGTTCAATAAGTCCATGGTCTGCTGAGGACCAGAGTTATAGTGTCAATGTTCAGTCTCAACAGCCTTAGTTGTGAAACTTAAGAAGCTGAAGTGGAGGAGGGCCTTAGAATATCATCTTCTCCTAAGTCATCACACGCATCAATATAAATATTCAATTTTCTTTTGGGTCCTGTCTCAGACCTTTCCAGAACTCATGCATTCATCTCCCCTCCCTAGTCCAGATTCTGCTCAAACCCAAGCTTAAAGCACTCAAACTTCCTTAAATCATTCAGATTCTCTAGCTTCTATATACTCTTTATTTTGGATATCAATACCAGCTTAGCCTTTTTGCTGCCCCTCAACAATCCCTACCTGCCTCTTTTTATACTAAATAATGTGTGTTGTGACAAATTGTGCTCCTCCATTTGTGCCAGGAAAACCACAGGTGTTATCACTAATTTGCTTCTTCCTGATGATGAAGGCTGATTCAAAAGAACTGAATGCTGGGGCTTTAAAACACTACATGTACAATTTATGGGTCTAAAGAGCAGGGCATTCAAAGATCATAAAAACACAGATATCTGCACTATGAATGTGCAAGAGAGGTGATTCGTGTAGCTAGAAATCTTTAAGATCTAATTTTAGTTAGCTCAATAAACAGTAGGTATTTGCAAAGGTCAACAAAGTCAAAAATGGTTAAGTAGATGCTCACACCAGTTCAGGAGGGAGCCTAATTTGACCAGATGAATCGCAGCCAGTGAGTCAGAAGCAGAGCAGCAGCAGAAGAAACCAATTCACAAACTCCATAAAAATATCCCAGATAATTTGTCTACTGTTCAAATGTTCTCTACCAAAAACTGTGTGGCTGTGAAGAGATGTTCAAGGGATGAGGGGAAGAAGCATTGTTTTCTGTGGCTAATGTTGGAGCCAGAAATCAGAGGTGGAGAAGAACTACACAGAGTGATGAAAATAAAAAAAGTACTGAAAATATGGCAGCTTGACTTTCAGCCTTTCAGTTGCCAGGGTTTAAAAATACAATAGCTGTGTGGTGTGTGAAAGTGAAAAAAAAAAACAAGCAAAAAGCTACATAAGATAGATTTTATAGCCACTTTTAAGAGTCTTAGTAGGGTATTTTTAACTTGATAATTTAACTTGCCTGCCTCCCCATGATACTTATAAAAATAAAATAATACACTCCTTATTTTAGCCAAAAGTACTATATAAACAAAATCCAAGGAATGTATTGAATTATAATGTTAGACTACAATAATGAGTGAACTTGATTGCATTTCCATTTCACAAAGCAATTCACATTTGCTACTAATATGTTAAAACTTGTGCCAGTCAAAATAAGCTTGACTATCACAGCAAGAGAGAATTGTCAAAACACACAACTCAATTCCTCTCTCACTCATATTAATTTTATGCTGGAATAATTTCTTTTTTCTTTTTTTTCCCCCAGAGATATTCTTGACATGACAGCTAACGAGCAAAAGAGACTGTTTGGATAATTCTTCTTAAAAACTTTTTGGTTATCAATCTTAGACAATCCATAATGGTCTTGAAGGAAGCACCCAGATGAACAAACTAGGAAAAATATGCAAAGCAGAAGAATCTTGGGAGCGTTCCATATGCCTACTAGACCACTCCATTTCTGATACTTTGTTTTTTGCCTGGAGTCCATGAGACATTATCTTTCCCACTAGTCAGAAAATCACAGTTGGACCACTCTAAGCACAAAGAAAAAAAAATTAAAATCTATATCATGAGCTCATGTCATGCTCTTTTTTTGGCTTGGAGAGACAAAAAAAGAGTGCTGGTTAGTCTTCTCACTCACTCACTTAATAAGAAAAATGAGAGCACAGCATGCTCTCCCTCTCTAAAAAGTGCATGTACGACCTTTAATGTTATCCTGTTAGCACTAACTGCAGACTCCTGTCCATTCAGGCAGCAGCAGGCATTTTTGTCCTGCATGGTAAGTCACCCACACATCCTTTTTTCCTTTTGCTACTGCTGTATTTTCAGCAGTACAGGCATTCCTTCCACTGGCAGACTTTTGGCAAGTCTTGAGGCATACAGCTGGCTATACATCACTCACACATCAGTCACAGTATTAACTCATTCTTGCACTGGCTCCGTCCCACGTTTACATCTTCCCCTTTGCAGCAGTTCCCAATATGTTACCTTTACCAACATTTTCTTATTAACCAGAGGTATGCTATCCTGGGGGACTAGAATGTTCTTTGCCATGTTCTTTTACCCTTGAAAACACTTTGGTCCAATTTATGGCTTCATAACTTCAGTTATGGCTTTTCCCAGCAGATTATAACACACCTGTGTACAGGAAACATAGAGTTTTCAGCAAAAAATGGTAACATTCAAATTAACTGATCAGACAGGCTCAAATATATGCGGCTCTGACTGTGTGACACCAGATGACAAAGCCCTCCAAAACCTGAGATCAGCCTGAGGGACTAGCTAAAGATAACAAAAACGTGTGGTCATCTTAGACCACTCCTAAAAATGCTGTGCTCAACAAATGGCAACTCAGCCAAGAGATTAGCAAACAATTGCCACAGTCAACAGTCTCTGGGCAGAGCTACAGTAACGTGCTGACAGCATTTCCTACTGTGGGGCTCAGGGAGCAGGATACCCCACAGCAGAGTCAGTGTGTGGGAAACCTGGCACTGGGCAGCAAGTTCATATCAAAACGGGTCTGATGCTCACAGTGTGCTAATGTCGAGCAACATTGAAACAATACCCTTTGAAATAATATTTTCATTTTGTGGGAATGTTTTTGCAAAGGGGGTTCATTCTCTTTGTAAACAGTTATGGGAAAAAAATGCACACGTTTCTGACAACCTTTATTGTCAGAAACCATTTTTTAATTAGAGCTCTGTTTGTTGTACTTTGCTTTCTTATACTTTCTTATTCCCACGCAGCATTGAGATACAAAACTCTTCACTGATAAGTGATGCACCTCAGAAATGGCAGGATGTGTTGAAGAGGGAATTCAGGTAATGCAGACAGTTTCAATTTCTCTTTTTGTCTTGTGGATTGCATGTCTAAACAGGAAAGAACTAGTAACTGCAAACTGAGTTAAGTCATAAATGACTTCTAAAGGAGAAGCAAAACACAATAACATAGTATGCAAGTTTCATCTTTTATAAACTTAACTGCCTTTTGTGCTGGAAAGAGTTATTTATCCACAGAAAATGGATAGTAAGTGTCTGGCTTTGTTCTTTGTATGAAATTCCATGTCAAGAAATGGACAGATGTTGCACAAGTTAGTAGTTTCTCCAATCAATCACCACTGGGTTTTTCAAAACACCTAGATATCTTCCCTGCCTGCTAGCAAACTGAAAGGTGCTAAGCTCTTCCTTCTATGGCAAAATAACAACTTTCACTCATTTTCAATGTCCCAGAGAGAAAAATTGAAAATAAAGCAAATTTGTTCCCAACAAAGTATTTTTATTGTGTATCACATCATACTATTCAGCACCTTTTAAGAAAATGCTATTTCACTGTGATTCAAGGGATGGAGCAGCGTGAGAGAGCTAACAAGTCTGATAAAAGAAGCAATTTCACATTTATTATGTTTTTTCTGGGTCAAATCACATTCACAAAGTAAAAAGTGAAGTAAGAATATTGTGACTGACAAAAAATGACTCTTAAGGGCAGAGATATGGCCAAAGAACTGCCAGCTTCTCACAACAGAGTGAAAACTGACCCAGGGTTAGACAGCCTATTCCACAGCAATGATTCTCATCCTCCTCTGCCTCAGAGTTTGAACACCAACCTGCAGAAGGTAGTGGAATTGTATTGCAGAGACACAGTAGCACCGCAGTGAATGGTTTCATTCACTGGTGGAAAAGCTGCTGTTTTCCTCTCTGCTTCTCCCTGCCATTGTTGGACTCTCATATGTCAGTGGTTTTGTTTGTTTGGCTTCAGTCACTCTCATGGTTTACACTTTGTTGTCCTTTACAAAGTAGTTTCTTTGAAATGCATTAGTAGAATGGTTTCAATATCCAGACTTATTTCTTTCTGAGTAGGTGGCCATGGCAGGTTTGGCTTCATTCTCTAGGGAATTATGGAAGGGAATGTTCGTGGTACTGGGACTTGTGAGAGCACAACTTATTTCCCCCCACCTTCCCCTGCCTCAGAAGCTCAACAGGTCAAAAAACCACGGCAGGGATGTGGGCAGGTGAAGGATGGGGTGGTAGGCATGTTGTCAGTGGATATCTGGCTCTGCAGCAATCCCCCCAGAAGGCTGAGAGGGAACTGCCTGCCTTGGAGCCTGCTGGCCAGGCTCTCCATTTTGGGACATTCCAGACCTTGAACCTGCCTGGCTTTGTGATCACTGCAATGCCAGTGTTTGTGTTGGGTTAAACAACTCCTTAAAAAGGCAGAAGTAAAATACTGTTAGACTTTTTGAAGGTGAAGACCTCTTTATACCTTTGTTTTGTTTGCTTGGTTGTTTTTTTAATGGGGCTCGGGGAGTGCACAAAAACATACCATCTTTTTAAATAGAGCTCTTTTTTATTTTTCATCTTGAAAATTGGTAGTGAATATTAATTCTAGTTTCTAGGCAGCTCTAACCATCTCAAGGTTTATGCCTTATCATGTTTGATTCTTAACAGTAAATTCTGAAGAAAAACTCATAAGCAGAAACCTGAATGTGGGGAAATACAGAACATTGTGACAGATAGAACATATGTTCATATCTAATGAATTCCAGATTTACTCATGACCCTATTTTACACAGATCTTGAGCAGAGTAAATATTTGATTTGTGGATGTGTGCCTAAGGTTACTAAACAAAGTGCTTAATGCATTGACAATGCCTTTGGAAAAAAAACAAGAAAGGCTTGTAAGTCAAAATTAATTTATATTTTATCAGGAAAATACTTCTCATTATTAGGAATTTGCTACAAAATTAAAGGAATGATTTCTGAGAGGGCTATTTTGAGCATTTTGAGCCTTATCTCTACCTTTACCCCAAGAGAAAACAAAACTAGGAGAAACTCAAGTTCTCTATCCATGAAATAGCATTTGGAAGATTACCATGTCCATTCTCTTTCTGTTTCTCCATCTTGTTCATCTCACTGAACATACAAAAACAAACATTTCTTTTCAAATACATATTCAGTGTTTGATCTTAGAAAGACTTTTCTTAGAACAAAGTATTATCAGATGCCAGGTCAGGAAATAAGATACAATAAAAGTGAATCATTCTTGTCCTGGTCTTAGAACATGAGTAAAATAAAAAATAAAAACTTGAAATTGGCAAGTATGTTTGGCTTCAAAATATCTAAACTTTCCAGTGCCAGAGAGATATTATTTTATATATGATATCAACATAGGAAAACATTGTGCTGTAAATGCCTTATGAAAAACCTAATTCTTATTTGTTGCCTATATATTTTGTTCTCAGACTGATTATTTTAGTCCCTCACAGGTTCAAAGAATTTGCATCTTAGAGCTATGATCTATGTTATTCAGAAGGGAGTGAAAATGTTCAAACCCATATCTATTTATTTCTTAATGTCTTAATTTGTAGTGGAAACAAGAGAAAATGGCAGAGATCCCTACGAGCTCCCCAAACTCACACACAACATTCCTCGCCTGTGCTCATCCTCACTGAATTTCACCAGCCTCTATCCAGCCCTCCCTCACCCAGACTCTCTTAATGGTCTCCCCACAGCCTCCTTTCCTCCCTGGGGTCAGTAAACACCCTTATGTTGCTCTACTTTCTCTCCCTTCCACTGCAACAACCCCAGGTTTGCTGCTGGAAGGTGCCAGGTATTTGCACTGATGGCACATCCTGCAGGGACACTGCCCAAACCTGTGCACCTGTGCCAGCCAGACAGCTGCAGCTGTGCAGACACATTGCCTGTCACACAGGCACGTCTTCCCCCTGCTCCACAAGCCTTTGGAATGTGTTCACTGAGCATTTATAGAAGCTCCTAATAATGGTGCAGGCTTTAATATCCACCAGGTTTCCCTTGCCTTTGTTGGGAATTTATGAGTAAGGTATTGAGAACCTGTTACCTAATTCTTTGTGATCTTGCTCACTAGATTTTTGATTTACACAAGGACCTTGACTAAAAGTGCAGCTCTTAGAGTCAATTAAATTAGGGTGTCTTCTTGCAGGGACACTTTCAGATTGATCTCTGCCTGTTTCATATTGATTTTTTTACTTGCAGAACTCAATCAGCATTGCCAGCTCCAAATGAGCCCAAGCATGTCTGCATGAGGCTATACAAGGATGGAACATGCTGGGGGGGAAGAAAAGCACTGACAAAGTGAGAGGCTGCACTGCTGTTCCCAGAGCAAATGAGCATCCTGAAATGTGGGGCTCCATCACCTGGAGCTCCATTAACTCCTGCTGAGTAAATAACTGCCTGGCACAGAGACAGAGTGCTTTCTGAGGCTATTTATTAGAATTTGGTTTTGAGGGAAGGAAAGAGGGGCTGTGAATCTGAACTCCAATGGTAACTAAATAAATCTATTACCTTATGCCTAAATATAGTTATTCCTAAGGGGCAAGGAGAAATATCCTTCCTCCACTGGATGGTCAAGGTTTAAGCGTTAAGTTTGTGTCTGTGGATTGTGCTAGAAATATCTTATTTTATTTCCTCACCCCCACTAAAGCTCTTTAAAATAAAAGCTCAATGAGAATGAAGACATCTCGTACAGATACTTAAGAAACCAGTTACTGATAACACAATGAGTAGGTTTAAAAGTAGGGACTGTTCTCTGTCCTGTAATCACACAGCACACAGTTTTGGTGTCACAACAAACAGCACAAGGCAGAATTTCCAAATCCTTTAGTACTTCAGGAAGGTTAGGTAAGGACTTTGTAGTGTTTTTTAACAGTTTAGTGCTTTCACCTCCTAAAACAGCAGTCCATCATTGCAAATTAAAGTAAGCAACAGAAGGGAAAACAAAACCAGCTCCATTTGATATTTAAGAGAGATGTGGGAGAAATTAATGCCACATCCCCAGACTCCAGACAGTGATCTATGATGGTGCTGGTATAGGTGTTTTGGAGAAGAAAGGAGGAGTGGTACCAGGCAGACAAATGGTCCAGGCACCCTTGTGTGACAAGCCAGACAGGATAGAAATGATAAAAATCCAAGTTCACACCCTAAGGGTTAATTAGTTATTTACTCTTTACCTTAAAAGCTGTGAAAATTAAAGGGTCAAAACGGAGCTGCAGTGATTTCGAGCTTCCAATCATTGCAGTAATATGTTTGTTTGGGTTCTGTGATCATTTGGATTTAATGAGAACATTTCTATGAAAGACACAATTCAGTCGTGGGGCAGCATGCTAAGCCAGCCTGACCTGGAGACATCAGTAGTTTATACTTCTGCTCGTTCCCAGTACCTCCACAGGGAAGCCACTGTGAAGGCTTTTCATGAGTTTGTATTTACTCTGCACTGCAGCTTGAACATGGTCTGGACCATTTTTTAGAAATGATGGCACAGACACTCATTCCATTCTGAAGCCAGTCATCACGGTTGCCTGAAATGTTCTGTCAAAATAGACATTTGAATTAGATCCACACTTTCCACTTCACCCTGTTGGCCAGCATGAGGGAAGAAGCACAATGGATTTCTCCAAGTGAGGAGCTCTTGCACTACATTGCTGCCCCTTTCACACAGCAGAGGCAGAAGAAAGCTGCCAGAGGGGATGCAATTGCTCTCCCCCCACAGAAGTCTCGTGGAAAACACTGTCTCCTGCAAAACTTGGAGCTGTGCAGCTGGCTGACAGCACCCTGAGGATGTACATGTACTGATGGGCTGTTCTGACAGCCAAGTGCTTATTAAGGCAGGCTGTAAATTATGAACTCTGGCTTGCTTCAGAAGCAGACACAAGTCCAGTCTGAATGAGAGGGTTGTGCAGCCAGGAAGCCACAAATGGACCATGGGGCCCAGAACCCAGTGTACTGAACCAGGTCATACCTCTTCACCCCTCTGCCAGAAAATCCACCACAGAGGGTCTTGATACAGAGAAAGGTGCAAATTCATCATCAGCCTTCCCTACAGCACATTAACTAAACGAGTTTTCTTGGAGCCACAGCAACATTAGTGATTTCTTTAACTATAGAGTATAGATATGGTAATGAAAGCTTTGTGCACGAGCCAGGAGATGTTTGCTTTTGCCGGCAGGTGCCTGGGATGTGAAGTCCATTTCACAAAAGTCAGATGCTTTGAGTCTGAGTATGACAAACAAGTGTGCCTGATTGTGTCTTTTTCTGTCTTTTGAATAGTATAGTTGGTATGTTAGTTAAAGAGAATTGATTAAAAACCATTATTTTATTTAACCCTTTTTGGTTCCTGTAGTAAGTAGACCAGGCTTGTACAGCTAATCTTTAGCGTACTTAAAGTAGCCAAACCCTGCAAAAAACCTCCACAAAAAAACCAGAAACTTCTAGATCTCAACATTCACCATTGGATATATCTAGATTTCATCTCAGAGTGAGACCTGGGAGGGCACCTTATTATTCCCCACATCTTTGTTGTAATAAGAAGAAAGACTAAATTCATGAACTAAGAGGGGGCTGAAGTTTATGCCAGCAAATCCCCCTGTAGGGATCTTCCTCAGACTGCTGCAGACATGTGGTGTATGCATGTATGTGCTTGGTGTTGGGACCCTGATTCTGCACCAATGCCTCACTTCATTAGAAAATGACACCAGATAAAAATGTCCCATCCACTTACCACAGAAGTTCATTCTGCATCTCTTAAAGTCCCTGCAGCCACACTATGTCTCAGAAAAAGCTCATACTCATCTGCAATGAGCCATTTTTTCCAGGATAATGGTCTGCAGAATCCACTCCCTGATTATTACTCCCTGATCCCACATTGCCTTATGAATGTGAATGCCAAGTGCAGGAGAATATCAGCGAGAAGTTGTGGTCATTCTTTCAATCTAGTGGCAGTTGCTATATAAAAGTGACTGGAAAAATGTAGGTTTCATTAAGATTTAGTGAAATCAGACTCCTAAATTTGCATATTGAACCACCATACTCAGTGAAATTGTGCATGAATGTAAATATGCTATTTTCAAAAACATCACTGTTCCCAGAATCAAAATTGTTTTAAGCACCTTGAGGTGCACAGGGTTGTAAGCAGGTGTCTACTAGGATTCTCCTCTAGGAGTCATGATTTTCCTCTGTGTCACCATCACGTCTGATAGCTCATTTATACTTTTAAGGGAATAAATACATTGCTGAAAAATGGTTTTTAGTAGCTGTTGAAAATTGAAGGACTCATATTCTCACAAATAATTCTGAAATTGAGGTGTGAAAGTGAAAATCTACATAGGTACAGCCATTGAACGGGCAGCTGACTGCCTCTGAAACAAGTTGAGTCACTCAGGAAACCCCCACATCACCCCTAAGTCTTAGGAAATGCTTTCCCAATGCAGCTTCTTAGAAAGTGCTGGGTAAAATAACTGTTGGCAAACAGATCAAACGTAGTGTTAAGGCACTGACATCAGTCTGAGCTGTGTACCTCCTAAAAAAAGTCCTGAAAGGCGACAGTTGCTAGTGTTGGCATTAAAGAAAACAGAGAGACTTTTTATTGAGGCTGTATTGAGGGTCTCTTGAACCTCATAAGTGGTAGATAAGCATTTTTGGGAGAGAAGGACACTGTGCCATGGCAACTGCCTTTTTAAACATGTCTCTCTTTCTCTTCCTATTGTAGAGTGAAGTTAGCAAAGTCTGTGCAGATTCAGAGGTAGAAAAACCTGTGTATATCCTAAAAGAGCCCCTACCATTAATATTTTTCTTGGCCTTTACTTTTTATAGCTAAATCAGTGGTTTAATTCATCTGTAATCTGGAGAAACCCTGAAAATATATTTTAATGAAGGCAAACAGCTAAATCTCTACAAAGAGAACCTGAGAGGGAATATGGGGGAAAAAAATCATTACTGAATGTGATCCTGCAGAACTCATTCACAGGACACAGAAGAAAAGAACTGTGCCACACTACGGGATGGAAAAGGAATCCAGGATAGATGTGCTGAGTGGTCCTGCTCTGATTTCAGCAGTCACAGCAGGACAGACAAAGCCCTAAGAAACTTCCATGGTGAGTGAGTTCTAACAATAACAAACCTAATGAGACCACAAAGGCAATAGAACAGCTGAGAAAAACTGGTGATGCTACTTATAACCCTAATGATAGATCAGAATGGGGGCACTACTCTATTACTGTGAAACCACATTGATAAGAAATTGCATTTTTTCCTCCTTACGCCTGTTTAAAAATAAAATATACTCTAATATTCCTTGGAAGGTAACTAATTCCAGAGCAGACCTATAAAATTCCAGACTAATGGATTTCATTCCATGACAGTTATTTGAGAATCAGCGTGATTTAATCAACATGAGATCCACAAATAACAGCTAAGAAAGCGAGTTTACAGCCAGCATACTTAAACTTACACTGCAGCAGTTTACAGTAGGGCTTGAAAACATTTAGGGACACGCAATAAAGTCTGAAAAACACAGTTGTTAAGAGCATACAGCCCTGGGTTGTAGGGTTCCCAAGAGTGTTGCTGGCAATCTGCCACAGACATCTCCACAGAAGCCTGGCTCACACAGGTAACACAAGCTGACATTCTCCAGAGTTACTTTTTTCTTGGCAAGAATTAGCCTGAGCTGCTTTAGGGAGAGGCTAAAATATAAAATTCGTATGGCAGATATCAATATGAGTTTTTCTATATTTCAGCTTTTCTAGAGAGCTTCTGATTAATAATGTGATATAGAAAATAAATGGCTACTATTCATGTGGCCTCATCCAATACCTTGTTTACCCTCCTCCTGTTGCTGTGAGCCTTTCTAGCAGTGGTCTTACGGAGCTTCACTCACTGGAGGACTGTCTGCAAAGGTGCACACTCTTATGATTTTAAACATTCCCTTTTTGAGGGGTATTGCTGATTCCTGAAAAATGCTTACTGCTTCTTTTTCTTTCTTTTCTGAAACCATCACAAATACAGTAGCAGAGGGGAGCAGCTCTTGGCAGGGAGAAAGCAGAGGAAGCCTCTCTCTTCCCCTTGTGAATTCCAAGTCCTAAAACACTAGAAAGTGCTAAATATGTTTAACCACAGTACAAAGTAGTTTATATTTTAAATTCATTCCAGTTGATTTTTTTTGTGTTTTATTCCTTTTTTTTCTTCCTGGATAGGAACAGTATTTATCACAGATGCTCCAAGGCAGGAAGTAAATACTTTCTATAGGCCAACAATCATTCATTTTTCCCTCTCTTCATGACACTTTTGTCCATGAAGAAATTTTTACTTAAGCATTTTTTTAGCTGAGAGACCTGTTCTCCCATGTAGATGTGAAAACTGTCTGTAGCTCCTAGTGAAGGGGTCTTGACCTAGCTGGAGGGAAATGCAGTGATGTGGTGTGTCCCAGGTCTAGAGGCTATAAACTCCCTTCTCTTAATTACACTTTTGGCCATGTATGCATCACAAGATGTGAGTATTTTTAAGGAACTGCAGTTTTCCATTCTCCCAGCACCCTCTACTACGTGTGGAGTTGGAATATATGCAATTGACACAGCAAAATCCTTACATTTTGAGCTGTTAATGCATTCTTGCTTTATATAAACACCCCGTACAGTGAGTTTCAACACTTCTTCAACTGTTCAGTTAAACTCTAGGATCATAAGACCATATTGTCCAAGTGTTTCACAAGTGTTATCCCCTCAGGGAGGAAATCATGCATTTCCAGCCCTGGAAAGCAAAGGATGAAAATGGAGCAGGAACATCACTCTGTGTGGAGTGGTCTAAGAGCACTTAGCAAAGGTGGAGCAATCATTGGAGCCAGGGTGAAGCTGAGCCAAAACAGCCATGGTTTCAGTGAGATTTAGCAGCAATTAATTCCATATAGAATTAGCATGGAAACAGAAAAATTGAAATAAAAAGGAGGCATCTGAAAGAGATAGGATGAAGAAAAAAGAGACTGTAGTCTGAAGTAGATCTGTCTTCCCACTTTCAGAATACAGTTTAAAATACCAAATGATGTGTGTGACAGATGGATGAGCTGTGGTAGAAAAATGTTTTTGGTTGCAGAGGTGCTGAATTCAACACAATATTTGCTTTCTAGTCAAGTGCAATTCTACTTTGATGAAATAAGGGATGGATGTCTTGCAATAGTAATGAACAAAGAGATCCATTTATACTGCTGCCCACTGTTTGAGTTATTGCTTTTCATTATATGTATTTTGGGAGAGCAGACAGTAAAATAAAAAGTGGTGTAACTTATATAACCAGTGTAAATATGAAAATGCCAGGGTTTAAATTGCCTTGTGTTTCTTTTATTCAGTTTGCACTTACACAGTATTAGTATAAAATGTTTTCAAGGAAATCTGTCCCTTTGCTTGCATTACTGGTATCTGTTCATGCCTTGTCTTGAACATAAACACATATCTATTCTCAGATAAGGAAGGAGGCACTGAAATTAAACTCTCAAAATGAAATGATGACATACATGATGAGCAGACATTTCACTTATTCCTATGGAACCTGTGTGTGTCAAGAGTGTAACGTGTTTGAACTAGGTATTGAAGATGTCTTGGTTGAAAAAAAATTGTACTGGCTAGAAATCCAATGTTAACATGTACAACAAGAAAGAATGGATGATAAAACAGATGATAAAAATACACTTTTCCATGACAGAATCAAAGTCCTGATTCCAGGACTTTAATACCTTTAATACCTTTAATAATTGCCACTATAGTAATTAAAGTCCCAATTCCAAGAAGTAGAATTACTTCTCTTTTCAAAGTTAAGTAAGAATTAGAGTTAAGAATTAGAGTAAGAATTAGATTTTTTTCAGGTATTTAAGCTGGAGTTTCTCCATTTCAATCTTCTGCTCTCAGCAGCTCTGAAAGACAGAGTGCTAAATTCTGTGGCCTCATCTAATCCAGCATATGAAGAAATTTATGAAGCAACAGTATGAAACTCAGTAGGGAGGGACCTCCTTTAGCCAAATAGCAGAGCCTTACTTGTCAAGATTATAGTGAAAACACAGAGGGGGAAAAAAAAAAGAAAATAACCCAGAATGATTTGCTGTGAGTGATGCTCAATCCCTGGCAATTTCTCTGTGTTCCAATGGCTTGAGGAGAACCAGAGGCTCAAGATCTCCTGCTGTAAGTTCCCTGATATGGTCTTTCCCTTCTTTTAGTTACACCAATACCCCTACTAGGCCTCAAGGAAAGTTGCTTTGGAGTTCATGGTCTTCGATGTGCACTCCAGATACCTCAAGTGGTACCTGTAGTGCAGGTGTCTCTTGAGATGTCTCATTGAATTCCTGACTAGTTACTGTAATCCCCACTGTAAGACCCCAGCTTTGTCTCTAGCCCCTATGAAAAACAAGGCTTTGTAGGATGCTCAGGAATCTCCAAAGCTAATTTGGCTACAAATCACCCAAAGGCATTCCTTTTCCAGATGAAGAACATTCTGGTTACTTCATTAAAGCAGAGAAATAGTTGGAAGAAGTGGTTTCTTTCCAGAATTTTGTTGTCTTTTCTGTTCATCCGCATTTTAGAAAGTAAATAAAGAAAATACAATCTTTTGATGCATTATTCACTTGGCATGCCATGCTGAGAAAATATGGTTTCTATTGGTCTGGAATTTCTTCCTGGAAAAAAAAACTGTACAGATTCAGAGCAATGCTCTGTTGATTTGACTACATTAATGGAATATTTTAAGGCTTTTTTTTTTTTAATGTTTAGTCAACAGTCAGAATATGACAGCGTTCTTGGCCACACAACATGAAAAGGGACACAATAAGACCTTTGAACTAGCAAACAAGTGGATTTTGGATTGAGTTATTTCCTTCAAGATTCATATTCATTCTAAAAAAAAAATAAGTTCTGAGCAATTATGTACATTTTTGACTCAGCTGAGCAATGAAGAAGTGAAATTGAAGGTCTGGTTCCTATGCAGCTTCTTAGGGAGAAATATATTTTGGCTGTTCAGGCAAGGATCTGAAGTACAGCATATAGAGAGGAAAAGCAGGTACTGTTTATATTCCAGAAAAGACAGCTGGAAATAATTTCAAATTTAAAACTACTGGCATGCACAGTGCATCCATTAGGTATTCCTGTTAGTCAGCACATTCTGACAATCATCCCCACACAATGAATTTGGAAAAATAAATGATAAAGACCTGCGGAAGGAGAAAAATAAAAAAACCTAAGGTTGTCTATATATTATTTCTGAGAGCTTATGATTCCAAAAGTCTTTTCAAACATCTGGGGAGGCTCAAAAAAACTAAGTCAGAAAATTGTTATTTTGTCACTCCATAAAAAAGTGTTTTGGTATGGAAAAAAAATCAGCATTGCACTCTACCGTATAGCTCAGTCTGGTGTCAGTTGCAAGGAAGCTGGAAGTGAATAAAAAGGGACAAGTGAAAAGTAATATGGATATTTTGCTTTAAATATGAGGAAACAAAGCCAATGAATGATCAAGACATTATAAGGCCTAAAAGGGGCTCCAGGCTTCTCCTGGTTTCTGTAATTGCTCAGTGGTTCCTTTTCCTCGTTGAGGACTTCAGTAGCTTTCTTTCACCTGTTGTTTTTGGCACTATTTTTGTCCTTTCCAGCACTAACCTAAGCAGTGCAGGCTGGTGCAACTCTGTTCACATGCCTGTGCTTCTGCATGCTCTGGACATCACTTTTTTAGGGACAGGACTGCAGCCTTATTCCTTGGGGCAGGAGGTCTAGCAAAAGGATCCCTTCCTCCCCTTCCCACTCCCCGGGTCAGCCAGTGCCAGTGTGCTCTCATGCCAAATAGCCAGGGGACACAGCCCTTTCATTTCAGGCAAAATTTCATCCTCAGTTTTTGTGTTCCATGATCTACAGTGGGATTGGAAAACTCAGGTTTTTTCCACGAGAGTCAGTCTCCTGATGGGATAAGATGAGAATGGGAATTTCTTTGGGAAACATTCAGACTGCTTTTCTGACTTCAGGAGCTAAATGCTGGTCTTCAGCTCTATCACAGGGTCCACAAGGGTTTTCCCTGCTGTTTAGTAGGGTTACACTGAAGCATCTTACAAAGAGAAAGCTAAGAAAAAATCAATGGATCTTCTTCTTTTGGTGTCTTATTTAAGAAAATTAAAAAAAATTCAGGTAGAAATTGAGTCCTGTTTACTTACCTGGTTTGTTTTTGTTTTTGTTTTTTTTTATAGTGCATTGGGAGACTGTAAATACTCTTGGCTTTGATAGTTGAATTCCTTGCAATTGAATGAACTAACACTCAGGAAACATGTTGCTCTTTATAAAATGTTTCACTATAGTAATTAAACTAATAGTAGCAGGGCTTGAGTATGGGTGCTGTACATGAAATACACAGGAGGGCAGTGTAGCTGGTATTCATGTACTTACACTCCTGCCAAAGGCCCTGCAAAGCCTCAGCGTGGTGATTCTCACACCTCCAGATGGATGCTGAAGCTGAACATTTGCAATGGTTACTTTGTACAGGTCTCCTGGGTAAAGCCAGGGTGCTTCTCACTCTCTTCCCAGGGGCTGCGTGGTCATGTCAGTTCTCATCCACCCCAAGGCCCAGGCAGCCCATTCTCCAGCTGCCTCTTACACACTGAAATGGACAGTAGTGCAAAGGAAAAAAGATCATGTAATGTGTTAAAAACTGTAAACCAAGTCAGCCTCACCTTGGGATGGAGACACAGAATTTCAGTCACCCATAGCTAATCAGTATTTGCTCCATTGTCCAGCACCATGGTTCTAGACTGGGACAGAGTTTCACAGGTTATGGCCCTGGAAAACATAAGTTAGTAGTATTTGACTAAAGTGACTTGGTTGCAAAAATTATGCTTCTGAAGAATATATGCAACAAGAATATTTAGGTGATCTGAGCAGTTAAAGAGTAATACTAGATTGAAAAAACAAAAATTATCTTACTGGAAAATAATTAAGATGCTTAGACATCACAAAATAGCAAATTTTAGAATGAAGATTTATTTCTGTGTTAAATAGAAAATTATTTATTTTTAAAGCATCTAACTGCTACATTTAAACTTTTCCCCATGTTTAATTTGAAACAATTATTGGAAATTGAGTTAGACATACTAAATATTTCAGTTGAGTCAAATCTGCAAATTTTGTTGGAAAACAAAAAGCTGGATATGATGTTTTCATGAGAGCTTATGATTGACTGAGTGAAATGTTAGGTAAAACACATATCAGGCCCTAAAATTTGAGGCTTCAAAAACTACACTGGAAATTTAGAGGGTAACCTATTTACAGACCTTTTTTTTCTTGAAATGGTATAACCTGGAACTGGAACAGCTATTCAATTTTTTCCTTTTACTACTATTTTTTCTTTAACTTCCCTCTGTCTTTTTTTTTTATTTTTTTTTTATTTTTTTTTTGTCATTTTAAATTATCTTATCTTTTTATACTTCAAATCTGAGACTTTTAAGGTTATTTTTGGAAGGGTTAGACCAATTATTATTTTTATTTAAACCAGGCAAATAAAACTTTGAGAAATTTAGTATGAATAAAACCACCAGCTGGCATCAGCTAAACAGAATTCATAGCATTAGTGGAATGTGGTAACAAAGTTTAGGGGATTTGGATTTCATCTGAACAGCCCCTAGCCTTTCAGGTGTATGCATAGTCTCCCCATTTTAATCACTTTTGCATAGAAAATACCTAATAGGAAAGGAAAAGGTTACAGGTCAGAAATAACTAACTAATAACTAACAAATGTTCATTCCATGGCCAGCTACTGGAGACTCCCAAACATTCGTTTCCGTGTATCTGTACTAAGCTGCTCAAACACTAAAACCTGCAAGCATTTTCTCCTTCAAGCCCCAGGCTGCACTCCTTCATCTTATATATTCAAATATCAGTGGCTAGCAGCTTCTTAGACCCCAGTTCTAATGAATATTTTAAACCTATTCATTTACTTTGAAATGACTCCCACTGGTCACTGGGCATCTTCCTATTACTGGGGTCCTTACTGATGGGTGGATAAAACACATGTGTTACTAGATTCAGTCTCACAAAAAGGCATCCAAAAGAAAAGTTGTTTCCAAATTGGTTGTGCTGGAACATACATATCAGTTTGCAGTAGCACCCTTGAAAGAGTAATGATGTAGACTGCTAGACCTGTACATACACATGCACTAAAAAGGGGCCTTCTGGTTCCTCAGACTTCCTAATCCTGCTCATTCCTGGTGTGTGAGCACTGACACCCAGAAAAAGTCTACTTGCAGTAATTCATTCAACAAGGCCAGACTTGAAGAATGGTTAAATACAACTTGGTTTATTAACCATCTCCTTATGATAAATCATGTTGTCTTAGCTTACAGAACATAGGTTTAGTTTCTTTCATAGCTGTTGGGGTTTCTTATTGAATAAAACACACCAAGATTTCCACAATTGATAGGCACAAAGATTGTTTCTCAATTCTAATTAAGAACAAACTAACCAAAAAACCCATTCAAAAAAAAAATCAGCTCCATTTTATATGAATATTAGTATGATCTGTTCTATTTCTGTTGAGTATAGGACTGGAAGAGTGTAAAAAAAAAATTAATGGTATTGCACAAAGATGGGAAATCACTCATTACCAGAAAAATTAGCAATAGCAGAGATGGGAAACAAAGATTTAAATTCAAATGTTTAGGTACCTAACAGCAATATAGCTGAGCTAATGAAAATACATTTTTTGCCTCATCATTTTAATTTCTAAGTACTTAGCCATAGTACATCACTGAATCATATATGAATTTCATTTCCTTATCTAAATACAAACTGGCTTTAGAGCAATATTCCAACTCTTTGTCTGCACTCTCCACATCTGAAAAATTGACAGGACATCAGCTGCTAAGAAATCACGAACTGGTAATGAGTCCATAGATAGTAACAGCATTTACTGTACAACGTGAACTGACCAAAATCTTTAGATATTTTCTACAAAATTACAGGGCATTCTGCTAAGTTTTGTTTACCATTGAGCTAGTCCTTACCAGACAAAATTATAGGATGTCCTGGTATGGTATGGGTTATTCCAAATGATATTTATTTTATTAATCCTGACTTCCATTGCTTGAGCCCTTGAACTTTTACCAAATTTCTGCTGTAATAGATGAAATATGATCAACCCCAAACACCAAAGCACTTTGGTGTGCTCAGGAAATAGAAACCATGAAAAAAAATAATCTTCAGGAAATGCAGAAGTGCCCAGGATATATCTGGAACAAACTGACTATGGATTCCATCCACCAGGCATCAATAGCTCAAGCTGATCAGGCAAAATGCTAATGGAGTATTTTCCTACCTAATCCTATAAATGAGGAAACCTGAGTGAATGCTGGGATCTTGATCCCAGGAGTCCTTGATGACTTTGGTGGAGAACCCACAGCCCTGCATCCAGATCCAGGACCATTTTGGGGGGTCAGAGAGGAGACAGAGGGACCGGGAAACTTCATGTGCCTGTGCCAGGATGAAGTTCAGGATGGCAAGAGCCACCATACTGACCTGCCCAAACTCCCTCTGGGACTGTGTCATCCCACACGCAGAACAAGGATCTCATGGAAGAAACTGTTATGCTAAACTGCCCAATTTCTCTCCCTTACTGAACTCTTCCCCACAAGACAGAGAAGGCCTGTGATCCATGTATCTGTGAATAAAGTGTTCTGATACCCAAATCCACAATACTACATTCCAGACAATTGGAATGGAAGAAATAGATTACCTACCTGGAGAATTTAGACTTTCCACTGACAACACTTCATAACCATTAGACCAAGAACCACTTAATTGCAGGGAGAAGTGATAAACCGTAATGGCAACACATTTGTTGCTGTTCTTTGTGATGTTGGCAGGCCCTGATGATGAGGTCAAGAAGATCCATTCTTTGCTTCTAATCAGTCTCTCTCCTATAGAGAGAGACAGGAAAAGGTTTGTCACCTTAACCCAGCATATCTAAGATTAAAAGGTACAGATAAGGATTGTACATACCTGACCTTACATGTCTTGTTGAGGTTTGTGTAATAACAAATATGTTTCTTTATTTATATCATACACTGTAACCCAGAGAGACAAAAAAATCCTCAAACTCCACAGGTTCCATTGTACTCCTTGAAGAACTGAAAGAAAAAACATGAGATGACTACACTTGCTAGCAGAACTAATTTTGGTCCAGTACTGGGGATGGCAGAAGGAACACACAGACAAAATGCCAAATGAGTTGACAGACTTTGTGCCAACACATTGTCACCAGCTGCAGGCCAAACTGAACCAGCCTGCTCTCAGTTCCAGGCAGAGAAACACTTTCTTCCTACTCTCCTGCCTCTGCATAGTCCCCATTAGCTGTAATTTAGCTAAATGCTACTATTCAGATTTTGATCTTTTTCTCTCTTGCTAGCTCTATTATAGGTAGACCAAGGAAAACAGGGAAGAGATCTATAAATAAATAATTTGCTGCAGCTTTGTCATTGTGAACACACATGCCTTTGCTCTTTTGCCATCACTAAATACTCATGGGTGAGAAAAAATTGGACCATTATAACTCAAATCAGCATTTATATTTGTAAAACTGTCTGGGTTCATTCTCATATCTGAGAATGACAGGCTTAACTTTGATTTAGTTTAATCTGTGAATAAATGATTTAAAGTAAACTCAAATAAATGTTGATGTTCCTCTGAAATAAGATGTGAAAAAGGATTATTTTTTATTCATTGTTTTAATTTCACAATATAAATTTACATCTAAATTATGTTCTCAAGTAACAAAGTCTTTTGGGACTTCCTATCTCTTTTCCTCTGCCATCTGTTTTCTTTTTCCTTTTCAAGGTTAATGGCATGATTACCCAAACACAGTGATATATTCATCCCTTATTATTCCAAGGAAGTTGTTAACAAGTCATGGATTGGGTGTTAGGTTATTTTAAGGCTATTAGTAAGACATGCAAATACTCAAGTATGTACCTGTGACTGACATGGAACTGCATTAGTAAAACATACATTTTAAAGTTTTCCCTGGCTTAAATGGCATGGGTAGCATGGCTAAAGGAGTAGTCTTCCTCCATTAAGGTCTTTATTGCACAGAAATTCTTCTAACTCTTTCTGACTTTTTAATTTCTTTTCAAAGAGTGCTGGCAGCATGCTGGGCACACCAGACAGACTCAGCACAAACCAGAGCAGGAGATCAGTTATCAAACAAGTAACTTTATTCCTCAGGAGAAAACTAATGTCCTAACTGAAGAGGTCATGAAGGGAGGTTGTTTTGTTTGGAAACAGTGAGCTCTTTGGCAAAAATGGAGGGAGAGTTCAAAATAAATTCCCTGAGGTAGAAGCTGTGATATTAAGGAAGTGGCAGCATTTGCACAGGAGAGCTAAGAATGGGGGTGCTTCATAAGTAGGATTTTCTTCAGTTCTCCCTTTTGCTCTAGGAAAGAGACAGCAGAGGAATTAGTAGGGAACAAGGAGAAGTGTATATAGACTTCTTTCACTGTGACTGAAAACTCCATTTACCAAAGGGAACAAGGTTCAAGAAGGACCTGGGATTCACAGAAGTCATTGCAAAAAACCAACCCAAACCTTTTTAAATTAGTAAACTACACTGAGGTGTGTGCCTTACACCTCCCTTTTTGGTGTAAGAGGCACCAGTTGACTAACTTAGAATCATAGAATGGCCTGGGTTGAAAAGGACCTTAAAGATCCTCTAGTTCCAACCACCCTGCCCTGGGCAGGGACATCTTCACTAGACCAGGTTGCTCAGAGCTCCACCCAAACTGGTCTTGAACACAACAGGTATCCAGAACTTCAGGCATCCACAACTTCTCTGAATGAACAACTTCAGTCTGAATAGTTTGGAAGCCAGCAGCCTGCTAGAAGTGTTAGCTGAGACCTGAAGGAGGGGAAGGCAGCAGTAAACTGGAGCAGCACGAGGGAATCAGTGCCTCTGGAAACATTTTGGTTTGGGATATATCTCCTGCACCAGTCAGGCAGAGCTTGCACCTAATCTTATCAGTCTGGTACACAATAGCCCTGTCGATGCAATGCCTACTTGAGCATCTAGCAACATATAGATGGGCACAAATAGACTTTTCTCAGAAGATGGAGCAGAACATGTCTGTTTAATAGCCTCTTCCTTTCAAAAGCACAAGTTACTTCCAGGGAACACTTCAACATAACCCTTACCTCTGATTCTCTAGCCAAGGGTCTGGCATGAAAATAAACATATTGAACATGTAAACTCAGTCTGTCTGGATCTTGCATTCAAATCACAGCCAGACTGCTTTGTTCTACTTTTCCCCAGAAGAAGCAAAGAGTGTTGCAACTAAAGGAGATGAGACCATTTAATTTTGCATAAGAAGTTCCTTCAGCCCTGGGTTAATGCTGGGTGCCAGTTTTCAAAGCATGAGACAAATATTTGTTCTTACAGAGAGCATGAGAGCACATGTGAATCTTGTATCTACCTGTTGATTTGCCCTAAACATTGGAATTAATAGTCCTCAATTAGTGAGTTTAAAAAGTACCATTCTGATTTAGTCTTGAACCTCTCTTATGAGGAAGTGCACTACCCTATGGCTTGTTTTTCTAGATTCAAGCTGTATGCTCTGAACAGAAGTCAGCAGGAAACCACTAACCCTGCTGCATACAACTGGCCTAGAACCACCTGAGAGCCTGGCCAAAGGACATGTGGCAATAAATTAATTTCCAAAATGAGAACAGGTTGGACAGCATCAAGAGGTCACTTATTTAACCCATTGGCCTCAAGGCATTATGAGACATACCTAAATCTCTCAGAGCTGTTTTTCCAGAATGTCTGCTCACTTGCTGGGTAAGGTACACTGAAGACCTTTTGTCTCGAAGGCAGCTGAATGTGTAAAATTGGATTTTCACATCAAAGTCATTACTACCACTTTACAAGTCAGAGTAAAAGGGGATAGCTTTGGCACAGTAGCAATGCCCAAACCAGTAACAAAATCACGTGTAGATGTGTAGTGCAGCCTACATGCTAGTTTTATAATTAAGAGATAATGCTATGAAAAGTCAGCTCTGATCAAACAACATTTTCTGCATTGCACTCTTCTGCAAAAAAAGTTGCTGAACTTTCAGCTGATCTAATCCACTGCTAGCCGTATCCCCTTTCCCTGAGCAAATATCCTGCTGTGCATGAATAATTAGCAATCTGGTCCGGGGCCAGGGAGCTGAGCAGCCATGCTCACCTCAGCGAGGCTGTCTGTCTGTCTGTCTGTCTGTCTGTGGCCCTGACAGCTGTCATGAGGGACGTCTGCTTCTTACATCAGCAGGGCAGCAAGTGCACATTCAGCCATTCCCTACATTGCAGCACACTAGACTCAACTGTGTGGCCCTGCAAAGCAACCTAATTCCTCTTCTCTGACTTCATATGCTCTGTTTGGAAAAGACCCACTAAAGACCAACGTGAAACAGCTATTTTAGGGAAGCTGCATAGTGAGACAAGTTAGTTTTTAAGATCAAGTATGACAAATATTTTGGGATATGTTCAGCACCGTAAAACCCTTAAGATTTTGGCAAGGTTCTTTGAAACTTGTGTCACACATGCACTTCACACAAGCATCGTGATTTTCACCCAGGCTACAAATATCCATTCACCACAACAACTTTTAATCTCCATCTCTTCATGACTTCAGCAAAACACTTGTTTCTGTGGTCAAAACTAAACTTATTCAGGAATGCTTCCCAATCTTGGCCTTACAGATCACACTGGACATGTACCTGCTTTGAAGAGTTGACTTTAATCTTGGAGTTTGTTTCATTTGTAACATGAAAGAACAGTTCAAAGTCTGATGAATAGACTAAAAACATATGAGAAAAGAAATGGCAAAGTTCTAGGGAAAGGAAAATAAAAATTTTGTTATAAAAATATTCCAACTAAAAATTAGTATTTCACATTAATTTTACAGCCAACACTGCAAACTCATTCAGTGTCACAGATGGAAGAATGACTGATTAAAAATGTCAAATTTCCCTCTCAAATTATTCTTTTATTATAACCTGTCAGAATACTGACTCATAAATTTCTGAATATATAATGGTGTTCTGAATACTTCTTAATAGAAATCTTTGCAAATAAGCTGCCTTATAATAATGAAATATTTAAGACTGCTTCTTTTTGTTATTATTTTCAATATCAGTGCCTTTGAAATCTGAAGAAAACAAAATTAGTTTTAAATACAATAAAAATTCTCATATTCTCTTTCAGTCACCTCTAGTAACTTGTCTAAATATCTCTACAAATAGACAATGTGCACATTCCATTTGATTAGTCCCCCTACTAGCTAAGAAGCACATTTTTAGCTCATTTTTTAAAAACTTGAATCCCTACACAGACATTTTTTCATAGTACAGAATTTAATCCTTAAACAACCTACCCAGAATGCACAGTCATTACAAAGTAGATAAAGACTGGCCTCTCATTTTCTAAGAATGTGTCTTAACGAATGGCAAGAGCACAAACCAGGTCTCTGCAGCAGAAATGGACATTGGAAGAGTTCTCTATCTATCTCAGCTATAACTCTTATTCGAGAAAAAATAAAAAGGAGGTATAAACTACCTCTCAAATGATAGTGTGCATGCTCTTAGTCCCTTTCAGAACAAAGTCAGACAGGTGAGATAAAATTAACTTCAAGCTCAGTTTAAACTAAGGAGTTTGTCTTTGTTCAGGAAGAAGAAATCATACAGCTAAGGAACATTTTAAAAATACTGCCTCTCAGCTGTTCTCTAACATCTCCTCTGCAACATAATGTTGACAGCACCAATGTAGAAGGATTAAGAATCATATGGGAATGAAATTTTTGTAAGCCAGGCCACCACAGATCTATATTTTACAAGAATAATGTGCTTCATATGTGTTCACTGAGTAGGGCTATGACATGGGTAGGAAATGACAAACTTTTTGACGTGTAATAAACTACATGTTTCACATGGTTATGTTGTCATAAAGATCTGTTTCATGTTACCTATCATTATTTTTTTTCCGATTATGAGGTTTGAGATTTAACGAGATCTTCCTGAGTCTGAGCTATGTAAATTGATTTCTTAGGATTTTAGTTTTTATATTTTTCATACATTTGCAGTCTTGCAGTTCTTTAGCATATAACTCCAAGCTCCATACACAGTGTTAGCTATTGTCTTTGCATTTTAGTCAGACAAAACAATTCCACTCTAGGCCTGGAAATCAAGGACACCTCACTGCCTCAGGGCCTCAGAGGTGTAAACAAAAATGAATGGGGGAGAAGCAAACTTGGGGTAAATTATTTCATTAACTGAATCTATAATTGAAAGATTAACCCCCATTATGCAAATGGACCAAACTCATAAAAGTGTGAAAACTCATGACCCACTGTCCATTTTGGGTGCAGCCCCTGGGTGGGCATTAATTTTTGAATATGGTGCAAACCTGTTGCTAACAGCAGAAGACAAAGTAACATGGACTGAATTTCTGCCACTGCTTAAGTCAATGGAATTTTGTCACTGAGGATGATAAGGACAGAATTTAAATTATTATAGTATAAATCAGTATTAGACTCTTTTTTACTGTTCTTGGGCTTCTAAACTATCCCATGTTTCATATAACAATAATGTGTTTGTAACTGTGTTTATTGCAAGTCATACCATGAAGTGCATAGAATAAGTGTATAGATAAATTATATTTTCCTTTAAACCAACCATCCACATCTGGACAATGAAAGTTCAAAGCAAATTCCAGGTGGAGTATGATGAATTCCTCCAAGACACCACAAGGAAATACTTTGCTTTCTGTGTAACCATTTTATGCCTTTTGAAAACAGTCAAACAAACAATATGCAAAACTGGAAGAGTTCCTGCTCTTCAAGTCATTATCTCTTACTATTCCCCTCCATTATATTTACAAATTATATATACAAAATCCCCTCCATTATATATACAAAAGTTTATGCACAGCCTTTGTTGTGCCACAAAGCTAGACTCCAGAGCTGTGATTCTCAGCACATTCCCTAATCACATCTTTGTCCACATGTGGAAAGCAGGGGGAAAAAAGAAATTTTTAAAAACTGATTTTCTGATGTTCTTCGCTGTTCTTTGCAGTCTGAACAGGAAGACATATAGTCATTTTTTTGTATAAGTTATTCTGCTGAAATTTAATGGTCAGACATAGACCAAAAAAATCCTCCAAAACAACTCAAAACTGCTAGCTGCCTCTACTTAAGGGCACAGTGGTCTTGTCCTTCAGAGAAGCTAATCACTCAGGTTTTGGTGGAGCCACTCATCTAAATCAAAGTTAAGACTCATTTTCATCAGCCTGAGACTCCACACATAAAAATCACGTGATGAAGTGTGGGTATTTATAATAGAGATGTCTACATCTGAAAGTTAGTTGTCTTAAATTTTCTGTACAATCACTAGAGAGAAATAAGCATTTTTAGGATAAGAGTCACCTCATCCTACTGCAGGTATCTAAAAATGTGAAAATAACTGTGTCCAAGAAGTGCTTGTCTATTACCAGTGATCATAAAGGAAATCTTTAGTAGCTAGCTGAGATGGACACATCTTCACGCTTGAGGCTCAAATTTCCTGAGACAAATCTAATTCTGTTTCATGACACGGCATGGCTGAGGGACCTCACCAAAATCTGTAGGAAGCACATCTAGCAGGAACCTTTGCTGCACTGGCCATGTTTGTTTCCAGCTGCAGCACAGGGCCATGGCACGGAGAACCCAGACACCCAACACAACAGCCAGACAGTGGACTGTGGCTCAGGTTGACCACCACGCCCAACAAGCTTTCATCATTTATTCAAGAGCTGTAGGCACAGTGCTGGGGAGTGGATATGGGAGTCAAGGCAAGAATTATCATCACCAGTGCATGAAACATGATTATCAGGGTGCAAAATAGATTGTTAGTAGTAAAAGATGGAAAATATGCTGCTGGCAAGATGAGTAACTGGGGAAAAAGCATAGACAAAGCAAGAGTTTTACAAATCTCCAATATTGTGTTCTAAGCAAAATCTTCTATTATGAAAAAGTGAACAAAAAAAATCTTAAACTATGGAGGGAGAAGCTAAAGATTTCTAGATTGGCTAGATAATGTAGAAACTATAGAATGACAAAGAAATTCAAAATATTTTCAGTGTAAGATAGGGACAAATGATGAAACTCACTTTGCAGCAGAGCTAAGTTCAATGCCACCTGAATCAGAGCAAATAATTGCCAAGCAAAATAAGAACCGTATTTGACAAATGTATAATTGGGTGATGAAATGGGGAATTTCTGCACTGCTACTTCAAATATTTTATTGAGTAATCATGAGGAGCTTTTTTATTGATGAGGAGACTGAGAAGACAGTGGTGAATTTTATACCATAGAGGCGGAAACACAAAAAACATATGAAGATAAATTATGCCAAAGTGTTAAGGAAAAAAAAAATATTAAAAAAATTAGTATTTTATTATAGATACTATTAAATGAAATACAACAAAATGAGAATGTCTCAGAAGGCAGATCCCCTTGAGCTGAGTATTGAGGTCTTGACTGGGAGAAATATGCTGCATTTGGAGGAAACAGTATAATCCTCCCTCCAGTATCTGACATTTCTGATGTCATCAGGTGATAGACAAGTCAGATTAACATCTACAGCATGTTTCCTGTTGTTCTAGAAATGTACCTTCCTATTTAATCCTTGATTTTTTTACTCCAACTCTTCAGCATATTCTAAGAGTTTTCTAGTAAAACTGTGTAGGCAGTTAGGGTAGAAAGTGAGAGAAAGGCTTTATGAAGTGTGACACTGAAGTGGATACACTCAGAATGTTTTTTAACATGAAACAAATTATTTCAAATTAAAACACCAGTGTCCTCAAAATGTATTTTAAATTGGTTCATTGTCTCTTGGCCCCTTGCCCTTTGAAATGTGTTTAGAAACAATTTCCTCTTTGCATTGTTTTCTATAAACATAAAGCACAAGCATTTAGGTAGTAAAATTCTTTGCTACGCACTGTAGAAGGACAAAACAGTAGGAGAGTCAGAACCACTATTTTGTGTGGGAGAAAGATGAGTCACTGACATGAGATAAAATTAAATTGGTTCTTACATAAGTTTATCATAACCTTCACTTCTTCACCATCAAAGCTGATGACTCAGTATTTGTTTTTAAAGGGTGTTCATTGTCATATAATACCTGGCCGTCACCATAGATGATTTATATGACATCTATCTATATCTACATTTTATAGATCTCTAAGAAGATTGCTGTAATTCCTTCATGACCAGATATAGATAATTATACCTCCTGTGATACTGTTGTACAGCCATCACTCCTTGCAGTTTTGTGCTGAAAAGTTAATAGATTCTTCTAAATTCTCTAAAAAATTGCCCTCCCCTTTTTTTTTTAAGCAGAAATAAGGGGGAAAATGGGAAATCTGAGCTACATACAAGAATTTAGATCCATATTTCTCTTCCAAGAATAAGAAAAAAATGGATAAGAAACATTTTTTCCATAGTTATGAATCAATGTAAAATTTCAAGTGGTTAAGTCTGAATTACTAAAATCTTGATCAAGAATTCTAGCAGGACACGAATTCAGTTAAGTGTGAACTGATTGTTTCCAATAAATTAATATATTTTTTGTCTTTCTTAGTCTCAAAGCAATTTTATTATAAGGAAGTTACTTCAAAAGTCAGTAAATGCAGAGTTCGTCTCCCTCCTTCTGCTAAAAAACTAGCACTGTTGAAAGTGTGTTGGACGGTACCTGAGTTTCCACTTCCACAAAAAATTTAGCCAAATCATCAGTATTGCAAAAACTTAAAGGCTGACCCCAAAGCCTACAAAATTGCTTCTCCAGAAATAAAGGCCAACATCCAACGGAGGTTTGTTTCTTTTTATTCCTAGGTTGATACTCAGATTCTTCCTACCTGCTTGTGCACAATGACTCTTGATGGGAAGTGACTGACACCTGCCTGCCCTTACTTGTCCAGAGTAAGAGGCTCTCCACTGTCCCTTTGAAGTCTTCATTTCCACTTTGACTAGATCTGCAATTGCATTTGCTTGGACATAGCACTCCACTCTTGTTGAAGCTCCCAGATTCTTTGTGATTGCAGTGGGAGCACATATACTGTGACTGGATTTGAGAGAAGCCCTCCTGTTATGGAGAAAGAATGGACTGTTCCACATAGAGGAATTTTGGTGGAGCAGCTGTGTGATAAGTAAGTGACCAAAATTCTCTCAAGCACAAATGGACATTAGAAAACAGCAGTCTGATGGCAGCTAACTAAATGTCTTCTGGAATGCAGGCTTTCTGAGTACACAGTGCTCAAAAGGCAGAGTGTAAGATAAAAAATCACAAAGGACTGGTAAACATATGTTAGGAAACTGGCAAGAGTGTATTAAGAGACGTCTTGAGACTCTCCTGGCTAGATCAGTTGATCAGCATAAACATAGCTGACTAACACTTGAGAAGGAAAAAACCAATGCAGTGATTTTTAATTTTTTTCCCCAAAATAGAATAGATCTACACACAGCTACTGAGGAGTAGTAACAGCTCTATATCTATGCCAAGACATCTTCATGTAGGTTGGGCCCCCTGTCTTTTTTTGCTTTTTTTTCTGGACTATGTAAAGCTGACACTATTTTCTGTAAGCACCATGGAAGGAAAAGTGTATTCTGGAGGAATGTGAAGATTGGTCCAAAGCCCACTAAAGTCAGTGGAACTCTTTCCATTGACTTAAATAGGTTTGCATAAGACCCTAAATGAAGAAAGGTGGATCTTCAAGTTCTGGGCTAAGGAAATAATTCCATTGGGAGTGGCATGGAAAAAAACATATGAAGGTGAGAGAAGAAAACAAAAGGATCTGAAAACTTGGCAATAGCAACTGTTTCAGTATTTTTGGAGGTTATAAAAACAGATGGGCTTTCTCTGATGCAAATTCACCCCCCTCTAAGTAGGCTGATTTATTCCTGTGTCAGGAACATATCAAGAACATATGACACTGATCTCCTGGATTTCTTCCTTTATTTGTGCTTCACTTCAAAATTAACTGTCACAATGGAAATGACACAATGTTGTCTACTCCTCCCAGAATGCCATCTAATTTATGAGAAGCCATTTCAAATAAGTGGTTATCCAATTTTCCATTTCTTTCAATTCCATAAGAAGTAAAAATTCCCCAGTGTCCTTAGTGTCCCCATATGGCCTCTCTGGACTGATCATTATCCAAAACTGACTGTTTTATTAGCTGCTGAGTTTTCAGATCCCATAATAAATGCCTCAGAAACGCAAGTGGTGTTTCTATGCTAGCGTGCATGAAAAACAGCTTCCAGGTGAATTGGATAAATGCATATTATAAAGAATCAGTGTTTGGGGTAAATGTGGGCATTTAAAAAAACACTGATACAGTTTTGAAGAAGATAAATCAAAAACATCAGTTGAACATAATTAAAGCAGAGAGGGAAAAACTCCTTTCATTCAGATTAATGCAGAACAGCTGCCTATTAAAATAAGGCAGAGAAAAAAAAGGAACCCAAAAGAATTCAAAATAAAAGGACTGAACACAAAGGTGCAAATTTCAGTCAGACCAAGAAAACACATCAAATCAAGATTGAAGCTTTTGAAGGATAGATGCAGTCATGTGCATTCTCATCTTGGAGAAGCAAATACAAAAGAACAGCCAATGTTATTGGCTCCTACAGGAACCTGCAAAATTTTGTAATTGGTCTCTTAAGAGAGCTCTGCTTTTCAAATATCATGGCTGTTGATGTATGCTGTGCAAGAGAGTGGGACACAAAAGCATTTGCTGAACTCCAAATTTTCTCTCCTGGTATAGATTAAGTGTGCTGCAAAGACAGAGAAAGAATGCCAACTAGCAGTCCTTTACAGTGTGCTTCATCTCGTAATTTAAGGAGGACTTTCTGCCTCAAAAGACTTAACCATGAGGCAGGAGCAAGTGAAAAATTTCTCCCTTCTGCCATCAGCACTGAGTAGAATGAAAACATAATTGCTTTCACAGATTTGTTTTCTTTTATTTTTATATTTTGAAAAATTCCATTTTATATATTAAATATTTTCAAGGGGGGGTTCAGAAGGAAAATACTTACATTAGGTTCTAAAATGTATAGTTTTATCTTTCATTAATAAAATGAGAAAAATATGACTTGAAGGTCTTATTTTACCTAGAGAAAAAGCATATGTTGGCCCTCTGTGTTTTTCTTCCCATGATGTCTCTTTAACATGCACTACCTTTGAGTATCAGGGACAATAATGCAAAGAACATCTTTGCCTCTTCTGGGACTTATTTACTCCTTGCTGGATATTCCGAAGAAATGGTAATGTATGGATTTGCTTTCCCTATGTAATATAAGTATTATGTTTGTGCTCAAAGGGACAAGTGAGTTTCTATGCTAATCTTGTTTTACTGACAATTGATTCTTGAGTTTTGGGCTATATTTGTCAAGAAGCTTCTCTTTAAAGCTCTTTCACTTCATAAAGCTGCAAAATTCACCTAAAAATCTCCTGTTTCCCTCAAGTTTGAATTCTGAGTTTCTCAAATTCTTCAGGTACCTGCTTCCACATGAAACAGAGAGAGAAAACTTAGCTTTTCAGCATCCACTTGTCCTGTCACATGTGGTACTTTAGATGTGTGAGCTAAACTGGACTGAGAACTCTCACTGGAAGGCTTATCGGTGAAAGGAGTGGATCACTGAACATTAAATATCTTTGGATGGTGAGCCCAGAATTTAATATTTCTCACAGCACAGGGGAGGACTGTTAGAGTAAAACTTCTGTTCCCTGCCCCTGTTGATCTTTGAGTGCATGGGAAGATTGGTTATTCATGCAGAGTGAAGCCTCATTGTTTATACTTCCTGGAGAGGGGATAATATCTCCTGGAGTACAGCTACCTAATTTTAAGGATGCTAATGAAATGGATCTGAACAGCCATGTTCTAATTATCTTTACTGCCTGTAGAAGCCTGGTTGGCTAGACCAGAGGTGCCTCAAGGTGGGTGAGAAGTGTTCTATCACAGATGCCTACTAGGAAGAGAGTCACTCATCCTAGTAGCTAGCACACAATTCGGGAAGTCAATGGGGACACATCGTTTTGATCATCACATGCTGTGCAGCATAAGGCTGAAAGGCTGCAGGATCCCTGTGATGCTTTTAGTAAATTTTCTTCCTTACCTTTACATTTCTTATTGAATTTTACCATAATTAAATTGAATAGTCCTTTCTTTCTAACTACCCACCCATCCATAGACCCCCATCTTAGATTATGTGTGCATGTGTGTGCATATTTGTTTATTTTTGTATTACTCAAAGCCAAGTATTAATATTCTAAGATCTTGGCTGGTCAGATAAAAATCTCTTTCTTTGTAAAGATTGGCCATTTTTCAAGCCACAGGAACTTTAAACAGTTTCCTGGCAGATACTGAGCAAGCAGGTTGAAGTGGGCAGTGTGATGAAAGGAGAGACCACCTCTTTAATCCTACAAGTTGCTGAAATTTACAGTAGGTTTTTCTTTTTCTCATTTTTTTTTTTTTTTTTTAAATCTGGTTAAATTCATTACAGTATATGTAAAGAAAATGTCTTAAGGCATTATGTGCCTTATATTAATTGTTTTTTTAAGAAAGCTTTGCATAATCCTCATTCTGGTGAGTACAATGTCTGCATTCACACCTGCTCAGTGGTTACATCAGGCTCCAAGTGGAAACTGGTTCAGCCAATTGCCTGTTACTTAGCTTCCATGGAGATCTGCCTGGATAGTGTTTGCAGTCTTGGGCTGAGATCAGACCTACAAAATCCTAGGTTTATGTGAATCTGGCTCTACATACATGTCTAGGAAAGAAAACGGAAACGTTCTTTGCACCTCCGTAATGCAAGGGCTCCTTAATGCTCATGTTAACAATTGCAGAAGCTGCTGAGAAGGAATTTGGTGAGGACAGGGACAATGGATCCTTTCAAAGTGAGCCCCAGTGTCCTGGCCAGGTTTCTTCATGCATCTGTAGGTGCTGGGCCAGCTTTTCTTTTGGCATGCTGTGTTAACACCACCAGAGGCGCTTATGCTTCTGAGAACCCAATGCATACCACCTATGAAATCTGAATGTGTGTTCTGAGCTTCTCCCAGTCTGTCAGCAGGTTCTCTGGAATTAGACTCTGGGATTAGAAGGCTCTTCTAGGTGGAGGAGAGGAGAAATCTGCAGTTAATCAAAATTAAGGTGCACTTTCTTTCTCTTCTTTCCCTGAACTGCATTTTATTTTTTTCCCCTTTGTCTTTCTTTTCCCATAGGAGTGTTATTTCCTATGCCATCATGAATGCAGTAGTAGGGTCACGTCATCTATCAAAATGGTTCTAGAATTGCTTGCCACTAATTTTGCTGTTACCAAAAGGGTTGCCCTCAGAGCAAAATGTTCCCTTACTTGGGGGGGAATTGGTTCACTTCCTTCAGGAGAGAACCTTGTCTAAAGGCACAATCCTCTAAAGAAACAAGGTGCTGGAGGAAGCAAAAGGACCGAAGGACTTCATGCCCTGAAAGATGTACGTGCACTGCATGTGAACCACATTAAACTCATATGTCATAGGCCAAATACAACTACAAAAGGGACAGAGGTTTGTGTACAATGCCTAACATACCTAATATTTATTCTTTCAGAAAGAATAAATAGAGTCCTGTGCTTCAAATAATTCAGAATAAAGATTCAGACAGGCTCAGATTCTTGTTAGTTGATTGGCTGTTAGAGAGTTTTTCATATTAAAATGCTTTAGTAAAAGCATACTGAAATTCTTATGAAAAAGAAGAAAAGCCTGATACCATTTAGTGCCATCAAAACACTAAAAAGTATCTTTTTGATATACCTAAAAAAATACAGGTATTGTGGATCTAAACCTTAAACTATTATCACTCAATATTAATTTTATTAATTTTACTAATCACAGCCTTATATTACAAGCAGGGAGCAGTGAGCATTATTTCCTAAAAACTTGCTTCAAGTGTACAAGGCTTGTGCAAAGTCTCTGCCATAGCAGACAAATCCCCAACATTCTTATGGCTCTACCTCAGAAATTATTTTGTTTCCATGTGATATTCAAAACCATGTAACCTAAACAAAAATCTCAGCTGTAGAGCAATGGAAACGGCGCTTTTCGGATGCAATAAATACAAAGAGAATAGAGACTAGTAAGTTTTTTCTTAGTGGGAATTTGGGGTGAAAACCTGGGTATGATGAGTCTGAGAATGTTTTCGTTAAGGATGAGGTTTTCACCCAGTCTCCAATGTCTCTGCTCAGAGAATGAAGCATGAACACTTCTTGACTCTCCCTGCCCCGTCAGCTGTCATAGTGAAAATATTTTTATGAATCTTTCTCCTGGAAACCGATTTAGCTACAAAAGTAGAGAATTGCTAAGACAGCAATTTCAGCAATGCAGTTTCTGGGGTGGTTTGGTTTTGTTTTGCTTTTATTTTACTAATGTGTGATACTTATTTTTCATGCCCTGCAGACGTTCCACGCAGTCTCCAAAGTTCTCAGATCAATTTTGCAAATTCCTGGATGTACACCAATATAATTTATCATGACTAACATAAGTCAAGAGGTTTATACAGCTTGGCACAGATAGATTAGATTATATAGATAGATAGTCCACTTCATCTGTGACAATGTGGTGAACTCTAGTTACCCTAAATGATCTTGCCAATAAAGAATATGTTATATCTGGCTATTGGCAGGAAAATTCTAGATGGGAATTTTGTAGGTGCACACACGATCTATTTCACATGAACCATCAAATTCAACAGAAACCCATGGTCCTAAATCACTGAGATATTTTAGCAAATCCCAACCTTTGTGAGCTCCCCAGCTTGAGTTATGGGTAGAAGGATCTGCCATCTTCTCCGCAGCCAACCTGCAGAAATAGAGTATAGGGCAAATCAATGCATGTCCTAATGGAGGAACAGATGGTGGTGATGACCTGGCTGCTCCCACAACATTCAGGGAACAGGAAAGCTTCTAAGTGGATCCACAGTCTGGATGAAATGTTTCCCCACATTTCTGAGTTCAAACAAATTAATGGAATAATTCCAGGGACCCTCTTTCTTAATAAAGCAAGCTGTTTTTACAGTAGTATATAGCTAACTACACTTTCCAAGTAAAATTCTGTCTCTTCTTCACTCTGTTGGCTCACAGATATACAGGTTTTGCTTATTAAAAAAAAAAAAAAGAAATGCAGGGAATAATGTTTTATGCATATTTCTGAAATATCTTGGGCCATTAAATTGAACAGTTTGCTTCTTCCAGATACAGAATTCAAAGTAGGAAGATGGAAGTATTTTGAATTTATATTAGGAGGAGAAAAAAACCCCCAAGAAAATACTAGTAGCAAAAAGTATTTTTTTCTTCCAGATAGCATGTCATTAAATGTGTCACCACATAATCAGAAAGTTCCATCTTCTCAAAGAAATAAAAAAGCCTTCACTCCTCCTTAAATGATATCTCTAACAGCCATGAAACCAATGCAAATACAGAATGATGGAGGAGCTATAGCAGCATATACTGAGGGACCATAGGTAAATGCATTTGGCTCTTACAACTCTATGACCACTTACAATAAAATCTAATTGCACACATCTTCAAATATTACATTAGAGATAATGACTTCATGTAAATATCAATGTGTTGCTTTTTGATATAAATTGCAACTCAGCTCTCTGACAACTCTTCATAATTTTCAGAGTGAAGTGTTCATTAGGTTTTTTAATTTTAGCTTTGAATGCTTTTGTTTTCTTTTGAGATTTATTGCTGCTTCTCCTGAAAATTAAAAATTACTATTCCTTTGACATTTTCACTCTCATTTTCCCCTCAGAGGATTAGAGAAAATCTGGTTATTTAATTTGAAATAAACCAGATTTCGTAAAACCATCATAACATGGCACTTCTGATCTCTATATGGATTCTGCATGCCTGCATATATATGAAAACCATGCAAAAACAAAGAAATAAGTACACTATTATTCATCCTCTTTATGGAAATATAAAATTGCTAAATACAGGATTCTATTACTGTTACATTTGACTCTTCCTGCTATTCTGCTCTGTTCTAGCAGTGCTCCTGTGAATTTTATTGCATGTCTGTTAGGCCTTCCAAAACCAAGGAATAAATTCTCCATAACTGTCTCAAACTGTCTGACATTTAAAGCACTAACATATTTGAAATAGTTTCCTATATCCTGTGCCCCTCTGCATTTTATTTAATGTCTATGTCTGCTGCTAATTAGGACCATCTTTTTACTTCTTTATTTTCTTTTTTTTATTTTTATTTTATATTTAAATTTTACATATTTCTTTTCTCTAAGATCCCTCTGTTGTATAATGGTATCATGGCTATTCAGGTTATTTTGGCTATATTTTTTTCCCTTCTAGCAGAGGTTTGGGGTTTTTCTTACTGTAATTGTGAATGATGGTTGGTTTATATTTAGAGCAAGTTAACAGGCATTCACTTTATTTGGTTGGCCAAAAAATGCTGCTCAAAAATTTATTTCAGTTATGGTTTCCCTTTTGGAATATGTATTTCACTAACACTGTGCACAGGATTGTGTTTAAAAAACAGGTCTCTTTCAATGATTTTGTTATTATTTTGTAAAATAAAATCCTTAATATGTTATGTGAGCACTTCCCTGATGTTATATTGTAGAATTCAGCTAAAAACGTTGTAATTGAAAGAAAAGGTATTAATGGAGAAAATGAAGAATGAATAAAACAGGCTAGGTAAATACCTGTAAATTCAAAGAAAAAGGAAAGGAAAACTCTTAAATTCAATGGGACATTTTATTTCATAAAAAAAAAGAAAATCCTTGAATTTGCAGATCTGTCTGAATTGTCTGAATCTTTATCTGGGTTCAGTTGTCTAGTACAGAATGGTGCTCTCTGTCTATAGCTCTGCTGTTTGCAAGAACTGCACTATTTAGCTGGAGCTATGGAAAGACACTTAAGAATATTTTCAGATTGAAAGCATCATTGAGTCTTTCTCACAATCTGCTTATGTAACACATATTTTTAGTACCTGGGAGTTCAAAGTTGCTAGTGCGCTGTGTTTCTGAATGACAAATAGAACACACTAAAACCAGCACTATGCTGTTTTTTTAAGGAAGTTTCGGGGAAATTCATGCAGCTCTGAGTGAAACTCTACCCTGCCTTCAGCCATCCAAGTATTTCCTTCGCTGTACAGAGGGCTGAATGATTCATTGTACCCAGGATCTCTGTTCACTGGTAGGTACGAAGCTGACGTGACTACATAACGCAGCCAGAGAACAGAAGCTCTCCTCGGGCTGAATCTGAGACACTGAGCACTGAGCTGCAGAAAGGAACCTTTCCTCCTCAGGATTTATTCATGATATAAGGTCTTGACAGCTGACAAAAAATGGTACCCATTTTTCTATGCAGGGTGTCTGAATTGCTTTGTTCCCAATTATGGCAACAGCCAAGGAACTTTTCACCGGAGATGTGCAGTGAAACTAGACTTGCAGACTGAATAAGTAAATGATCTTGTAAAACTGAAGTATCAAAATCAAGAGATGTGTCTGCTGAAAATTAAGAGACTGAGAAGAGATTGTATTTTCTAACTCTATAACTTTACCTATGCCAAAGAAAATCACATTCAGTTGAGTCCTCCAATTAAATTAATCCAACAAAAAAAAGCAAGTGACTGACACTCCTGGGTCATGACCCCACATCTCACCTAACCTTAGTAAGCCATTTCCTAAGCCTCAATTTCAACCCACTCTTCTAGTCTCTGTCCTTATTTTACAAAGATAAGTATGCACTTCCAAAATCTGTCTCTTTGGGTGAGAAAAATCACCTCCTGCAGACAATCCTCTCTCTTCCATGACAATAAAGGAAGACAAGATGATCAGGCAAGACAGCCTCTTTACTTTTTGATAGTCACATTATGTGAAATCAATCCCTGTGCAAGCTACCCATCTCTTACACATATTTTCTTTTTAGAATCTGACAGCTCTTGTTCGTTCCAATGTTTTCTATTATGAGCATCTTCACTTACTAGTTCATATAAACCATCATAGAAAGTGTAGAAACTGAAATGGAGGTGGAGGGTTGTAGAAAGAAGATAAAAAAAGGCTGAGTAAGGGGAGGTAGGCACAGAAATAGAGAACTATGGCTATAGAAATCAGGGTTGTATCAAAATGAGGGAAATAAATAGAAAGAACCATAAACTCAAGCAGTCTAAATATAAAACCAGAATATGGCATGTCATAGAAATATCTGATAAAAAGAATTGCAAAAAACACAAGAATTTTTTAACATATCTTTTTCAAGCATATCAGAAATAGGAGGAGTGCAAAAGAAACTGTAGAGCAAAAAGAAACATTCACAGAGCATAAGATAATGGTAGGAAAAGACTAAATTATATACATATATTTTAATACAAGTTTACTGTAGGGGAGCTTGGGAGGAGGAAGCTTCAGAAGACCTGCTTGAAACTGAAATTCCAATAGAAGTTACAGACTTTGAAAGTTTATAAAGGAAGTCAATGTGTTTCTTGAACTGTTCATTTTTACAAGCCATCTAACTCATTCAAAAAGAAAAAGAAATAACTTTTATCTATTTATCTGAGATGTCTGTGAACAAGTAATAAAACATAGGACATCTGTGTCAAAAGGGACTAACTTTGGATGTAATGGGAAAGAAAATGCAAGGAATTAGACTGAGGAAACAAAACAGTTGTTTTGCACGATAGACTGGCCATAGGACCTTGTGCTCATATGGCGTCCATGCAGTGCTTGCACACCAAAACACAAGAGGAAATTCTTTGTGTTGTAGTGCCAGTTTACATGGCAAGCAGCTCAGGCCATCTGGTGACCATATACTTTCACTATACGATTGACTTGCGCAATCGCGCTGAAGAATTTGAAGCGCGTGGTATTCACAATGGTTTGAGATCTTTGGTGTCTCACCAGTGCAGATGAGCCCTAGCCTCTAAAGATGTAAGAAAATGCAGTGAAAGAATCATTTCCTAACACTCTTGATGTGGAGCACAAAGATAATAAATTTACCTTCACATTGCTGTCAGGGTAAAGGATTAGATTCTTGAATTTAGAATGACTTACAACTAGCTTAGAACTAGCAACTCTAACGTTAAATTTTTATCGTTAGGAAATCCATTGTTAAATGCCTAAACAATTTTGCTTTTTTTTTTCCAGACATTGTTAATTGATTAATTAATGTTAGGTGCATTTACAGAGACAATACAAAATATTTCAATATGAGGTTTTATTTTCCTAATTATTATAATAAATAATTGTTTATTGCCATGGACTTACACTACAGAAAATATATTGACCTGAAAGATTTTGCCCTAATAGGCTGCAGTTTAAAACAAAGAAGGACCTCTCTTTAGATTCAATGGCATCATTCCATAATTTTCCTAATTTAAGACAGAAAAAAGATATTTCTATTAAAATCAAGCCCCTCTGGAAACAACTATCTGACTTTGTAGATAGATTCAGCATATCTATACTGAAAAACTCATTTATAAAATGTGTTGCACATAGATACATATACATACATAAAAGTCATCTTGTTAGCATGAAAAAAAGGAATTAAATGAAAATGTGTTTCCATTGATGATATTAAAAGCAAAATTATTCAAGAACAGAAGAACAGATAAAACTCTCATGTATATAAGTTGTTGACATCTGCGCTGTCTCATCCATTTCTGGTTTCTCTACCAAATTCCTTAAAATATGCCCTGCACATTTTGTCATTTCCCTCTTGTATCTTTGACCAGAACATCTTAATTTCCACTTTCCTGACTTTCAGCTGTTCAGCTAAGCAAGAGCAATGTATGCTTCCACTCTTCATGCTGATGTTTTTCTTTAAAATACAAACATGTGAATCAGAGATTTTTCTTCTTTATCAGAGTTGAATGAAATTGGCTGATGGACCAGCAAAGAGACAATAATGGAGACACTAACAGTACATTCTCATCAACTCCATTTCCCTAGAAGACAAATTAAAAATTTTGATCACCTCCAAAAAGTAATTTTTGAAGGGATGTGGAGCACTTAGAGAAACGGAGAGAAAGATTTTTCATTGTCAAGTCACAATTAACATAGAATTTGATACCAGGTTCCAGGGAGGACAATAGGTAAGCGTCCATCAAACTTGGATATTTTTTGGGGCTGACTTGGGTGCAAACTGGATTACTAAACTGGAAGCTCCATAGTATTTCCATTTCATAAGAATACAGAAAGAGTGAACTACGTGTAATATTGGCTCTTTACCTCCCTCCCTAATTTTAGCAAGCTTTATGCTTCCAAATACAAGAGTGTCCCACCTCTTGAAAGCTTACCAATTTGTGGATTGTACCTCATCTGGCCCCCAGAGACACATGCAGAAACTCAGGACAGTGTGAGCTGAGGATATTTCTCCCAGCTGTGAGAATCCTTGCAGCAAATACGATGCAATTGAATTAGGGAAAGTACTGCCAAAGACCATTTGAAAGGTTAAAAGTTTTTAGCTGAACTCAGACTAGAAGTATTCCTGGCTTTGACAACACAAAAAATGGGGAAAATAATAATCTGTTTAAATATAGCAACAATCAATCTTCATCTCTTTGAACAAGCACGACAAACTGTAGATGAAATCTTACATCTTAGATAATCTTGGCTGACAATAATTTAATATTAACAGCAAACATTTTCTCAGTGTGTACACTCCTCTTCCCACAGTGAATAGTTTACAAGTGCTCCTACTGCTCTCTTGGAAATAATATGGTCAAATATTGATTAATAAATCAGCCAAAATAAATGGTCCTAACAAAACGAACAAACAAAACCCAAACTGATCCAAAACCCAGAGAAATCCACAAGCCCTCAGCTGTAAAATACAGATTTTATTGGGGTGTAACATGAAAGCAGTTTTATTCACTGCCTCTGTGAGTTTCACAAGGAATCATGTGGGAGAACAGAGCCATTTACATGTCCGGCATCATGCTGCTGTTCTAAGGGGCAGATGAACTTCAAGATGCATAATTTAATGTATTTGAAAAATGTAATGACTAAATCTCTGCCTGATTCACTGACACATGAACAAAGCCACTTCAGGAGATGACCTTGTTCATATCCGAGCTACAAGTATCACTCAAGTCCCCTCAGTACAGGAGTTCAATTCTGATTTTGAGTGTTTACTGAGTATTTCTGTAGAGCTACAGTTCAATCTAGCTAAAACTTTCTAAACACAAGTGTTTTAGGACACTGTTTGGAGTTCAGGAGCCCTCTCTGTTAGCATAGCCAAAACAAAGTGAAAGGGTAGAGGGCAATTAAAAAAAAAAAAAAAGCGCACAGCCTTCCCCCAGCAAACAAATAGGAAAGCTAAATGTTCCTAAAAATTTGCTGCCACAACATTTCACTTAAAAATCAGAAGATAGTATCAGACAGGAAGAAAAGCAGCAAATTAGAGAAAATGAAAATAATAGTCATGCAGTCTTTTTTTCAGACAGTTATTTTGGGTTTCTATTAACACTATGCCAATATTCCCTACATACAGACATTTCTCTCTGCTCCTAGCTATGTGTAGTCCACTTTATATCAAATTTCCCAGCACATCAGGCGGCCTTTTACTCAAAACCTATTGGAACTTTGCTGGAAATAAAGAACCCTATAAAACTCACTATCTTTACAATCAAATAAAAACCCAAAGAAAGAGGCAATCCTAGAGCAAATGAGAAGAGAACATCTTAGTCAGCTTCTCAAATATGCAATAAAATTGTGTCTCAGTTGTGTAAAGAAAGAGAAAAATCCTGGGACTGCAACTGGACAATATGCAGATCTCATTTATTCTGTTTGAGGAGTTTTCTGTGGTATTTGGGTTTTTGCTTTGCCTCAAAGATTTCCATATGTAACATTGCAAAGAGAGCTTAATGACCATTTCTATTTGTTAAGGTTATAGGTATTGTTTCGCTCAACACGGAACTACAAATATCTCTCCTATTAAAAATAGGGCAATTGTGTTACAGAAAGTCATGAAACAACCTAATGCTTAAAATGGATGTTGACAGTTGCAAATAGGCATTTATTTTTGCCATCAAGTTGAACATCTTGGGAAGTCTCATAGGTTTTAGGGCCAAAAAGGCCCTTCTGAACTTATGACAAATGCAGGCCAACAGTCACTGAAGTAATACCTTTGTTTTTGGGTTCATCCTGTGTCTTATCATTACATCAATCAGAGTCAATTTTTTTTCTCTCTGAAATGAGAAGTCTTTCCTACAGGTTATTTTGGGGTGGAAGGATGGTGGTTCATTCTGCCATCTTCTTCCTATTTCTTTTCTTTATTTTTTTTTCCCTTTCCTTTTTGTGTTTGCTGTTTCCCACTTGTCCTGATTTCTCAGCTTTGATTTGCTCAGCTTTGTTAAGCAAGTCCCCTCGTGTCCTACGACACACATAGAACTTCACCCATTTTTGTAGCATTCAGTAGTTCTGAATGTTGTCTCCTATCCTTTACACAATTCTCTTTCTCTCTCTTTACAAAGCCATCTCCCATTTTCTTAATTTGTTTTTCCTCTTGAACTCCTTTGGTTGTTCTGTTCCTATTTCTCCACCCAGAGTTGATATTGTGTGTAACACCTTGCAGCTCTTTGTGAACATTTGTGTCCTTTAAATCTTACAATTTTCAGCTTCTCCTCCCACTCCCAAGCTGTATTTATATATGTATTCATTAACTTCAAAATCTCTATTTATCACTTCAGCTTCTCATTTGGAGAGCCCTTTCTCAATTCTGCCTGTTGATTTTTATTTTTATTTTTTTTTGTCTTTTTTGTCTTCTCTCTCTTTTTTTGAGCTGCTAAAATCTTAGTAGATATTGGTAGTTTTTTTGCTGGGTGTCCAAGGCAAGCTGCTGGCAGTGGCAGCTGCAGGGTGGTCACTATGAGGAGAGGACATTGCCAGCTCCAGCTGTCCCCAGCTGGTCCCTCACAGGGCATGGCTGAGACACCCAGATGAGGTGGTGACAGCTCTGGGGGTAGTGTGGAAATATGGCATTGCTCATTTGCAATAGGCAGGTGAGATTTCTGAACAAATATTTTTTCAAAAAAGGAAAAAAAAACCCACACCAAACCCAAAAAATAAAGAAAGCATAAAACATTGCCTATGGGAATATTGCCAAATTTCCACCCTATTTTTTCCCTAATAGAGATGTATGAAGTATTTAGACATTTTTAGTGTTTCAAAAATAATACTAATTTTGGAATATATCTTTTCACAGATAAGGACTATTGAGACTACAAATGTTACTCAGGGAAGCATTATATGGTTAGGTAAAGAAATTCCCATATGACACTAAATTTAGTGTTTTTTTCTCTTTCTTTGAATCTTGTCTGCATTCAGCGAAAAATAATTTCTACTTACTTCCTCCTCAAGATAGACTCAAAAGACCATTAATTTTTCCCTTTACAAAATATGTAACTCATTGGGAAATAAAGCAATATTGATGCAAACTATTCTGCAGAAGTTATTAGTTTTTCATAATCCGACTCTTTCCTGCAAATTTAATGCATAAATGTACATAGATTCCTAAGTTATTAATGCTTTTAATTGAATAAAACTGTAATACTATGACCCCAAGTTCTATTTGCAAAATATAAAATTTATTTTCATTCTGAACTCCCATACTTTACATTTTCAGAGACAACCACTGCAAATAGAAAAACAAAACATCTGAATGTTCATAGTCTTTCCTTGTTTTCCCTGAACATGCACTGATCCTTCAAACATCCACTTGAATTACACGTTCAGCTGATGCTTGCAGAGATACTGACACTTCTGTCATAAAGACTGCAAGATATTTGGATATATGACACTGTCTAACCAAACTGAATGTGTTGCAGTTTCTCATGTTTCTGCATAGTGAAGTCTTATTGATTAAGGTAAGGGTTGTTTGCATCTGAAAGGGAGACTTAAAAAACAAAATGTAATATGAACTACCACAGAGTGAAGGTAGACTCCTATGAGGACCACAGTCTAAATAAAAATCAATTAAATCAGCATTAAAATCTAAGCTGTGAAAATGTCTGAACCACTCCTTGGATTAGCTTTGGAGTTTTAATAAATCAAATTTATCAATTTCATGGCTTTGTAAAATGAACCTTCACTTGAACTAAACTGCATACTAGCAGGGAAAAAATAGTTTAACAGCAGAGCTGTTGTTTTAACCCCCACACTGATTTAGCAGTATCAGCTGGGAGAATAACTACATTAAGTTCCCCTAGAGTGAGAAGTAACTATGATGTATTCCCAAAGCTTAATGTTAGCCTTGTAACAATTGAGAAATTAATTCATACCATTCAGTTTCAGTTTTTCTCTACAACTTGATGTACTCTCTGAAGAAACACATGCAGATTGTTACAAACTTTTTTCTTAAACTCAGCTAAATTTGGTTTTTTTAACTATATTTGTGTTAATGAAACAGATGGCCATCAGGTAATCAGTACAGTGCAGCTGTTTCACCAGGATGCAGAATTTAGTTAAAAGCTACCACAAAATTGACAAATTTAGGCTCAATTTCTTACTTCAGAGAGAGAAATGACAAAGTAACTAGCTGGTCAGTCTGAAAATGCTGAATTTATATTTTCCCCTAGCCAAAGTTTCTGATTTACAAGTTGTTTTTTTTTAATCACAGGCAATTTTAATTATCTTATGAGAAAGAAATAATAATTTTGGAGGAAAAATGCAAGCTTCTTGTTAAGATATTTGGTGTCTTTCCTTAAAAGTTACTCTGCTTCTGAGTAGCTTTAGCACAGAAAATAGGATCCTCTCAAATCCTGTATCACACTAGGGTTAAGAACAAAATTAGAATTAAGAAATTAGAAATTAATAGAATAAGAAATAGAAATTAAGAACTCATTACTTAAAATGGGCAAGAAAAGGAACCAACCCACCTATTGCACTTTTGCTCATGAAAGGACTGATTAGAAGAAATGATTTCTTGATTTCTTTTTGTAATTTCAACTCTTCTACTTCTCCTTCCAGTGTACACTTTCTTAATATGGTGTATAATTATGATGGGCAAGCATCTGTGAAACCTATGGGAGCAACTCAGCAGGTTCCATGGTCAAATATATCAGTTCTCTTGAAGCTCTGGCAGTGAATTAGCTTCAGGCTTAGCAGAACAAGTGCCACATACGTGTCCTAAGTGAACTGTGATATTGGATAAGATCCCTAGACCATTCCACCCCTGTAGTGGGATACTCTGTCTCCAGTTTCTTAAGTTAAGAAAAGAATTTTCTATGGAAAGTTACACCCATGACTTTTATCTGTAAACAGCATTGTCTGCCAACAGCAGCCAAACATTGATTTTTACCAAAAGTTTCAGCTCTTCCAGATGTTTCTTCTTAACAGGAGGTTTAAACATAGTTGCTAGACACAATCAAAGCCCTAATGCATCTTCATCTATTCATGAAGATACAGAAGAGTAAATGAAACAAAGTCAACTTGGTCCAAATCAGGGTGATTTCAGAGCAAAGCCAGTCTGCTGACGGAAAAATAAATTTCGTCGAAAAGAGAATAAAAACTAGAAGGAAGATGCAAATTACCCTAGTCATGGAATAGCATGTAATACTGGAACAATTCAAAAGGTTGTGATGCCTTGAAAAGGCCATATTTTTCCTTAAATTTTATAACATGGAAGACAAATGTAATATGCATTTTTCACCTATCATGGTGCCTCAAATTTGAGAATTCCTTTAGGGGAAGCATTTTCCGATAATGATTAACTTTGCTAGTGAAAAACATAAAAGTCTTGATAACAGGCAAATCAGACTGTGATTCCACAAGCAGGGGAAACAAAGGATGTAAACTGGTGGTTGAATGGTCATATTAATATTTCAGAGGTGCACAAAGGACTGTTTTGAGATTTATTTTGATAGAAGTTGACTGCCCAAGTCCAATGTCTCACTCTGAGGCAGCACAGAACAAGGTAGGAAGGCAAATTCTTTCAACATCAGCAGAAATGAGCCTTGTTTTGTGCTGAAGAACCTCCAAAACATTTTCCACCCATGGAGCAATCTAATTCCAGACGTATTTTTCATCAATCATCTATGTTCAAAATCCTTGGGGGTTGACTACAAGGGCAGACAAGGATTGCTATAGCTATGATGCTTACTGAATGTGCTGGTGAAGCAATTGTTTAATTTACCCATTCCCTTTGATAGAAGGCATATTCCAATTGACAGCAGCCTGTCCTGATGTTCAGTGCCTATGTTTTGGAATGCCTACTACAAACCAGTAGCTTTAAGAAACTTCTGGCCCAAAATTATAAAAGATTTTTGCTAAGCTGTTCCTTCTCAGTTCCTTTAGTTGACTCCTAGATCTTCTATTCCTCTCGATGTAAATTTTGTTCACAAAAATAAGTCCACAGAACTATGGAGAGAAAACGGACTTTGAATTACTTTTCCTGGGGCTTTATGTGGGTTTGAAGATAAGAATCAGGGGAATCAGAGGGATTCCTATAATCATAATACATTATTACACTTGACTTGCCATTTTCTTTTGGAGCTTTTTTTTTTTTTTTTTTACCTTCAGGATGCAGACATATCACATTGTGCTGCAGTGCATTCCAGGGTCAGAGCACTGTAGCATGAGTTACAGCAAGCTTTACTTGCTCGTCTTGAAAAATTGCCTTTGAGCATCTGCTGTGTGGAAGAATGTTAATGGAAGTGATTTGAAAATGAAACAAGGTACCCTGAAAGGTCACAGTCCTATCTGAAAATTGCACACATGGTAGAATCTCAAAATACATATATAACTGCATAAACATAGTCATTATTAACTAGTTTTCCAGGGTAGCATTTTTTCTGAATGCAGAAAATTATTGTGATGCATGTGAGAATGGAATGTAAGTCAAATAATTTTAGCAAATTCTATCAGTATTATATGAATGTTTGGACACAAGAGGAATTACTTCTTGTTTGACTATGTCAGGTTCTACATTACATGTAAAATGGTAATCTTTTTACTTATTGATAGAGCTAACTGACAATTTGAACTTGTACTGTTTGCCATGATCTGTTTTATTAGTTTCATTTGTAATGTGAGAGGAACAATTAAAAAAAAACCAAAAAACAACAACATAGTAAATAATTTGTACAAATTTACTACACTTCTTGTGAAACTGCCATTCTGATTTTATTAACAGACAAACTGTTTTGATGCTGGTACATGTAGCCTCAAAATTAACTTGCCCACCTCTGTTCTCTACTATAAGGAATATTTTGGTTATCACTAGAAATCAAGGATGATTATCTAAAGCAGGCAGTACTGAATCTTAGATGAAACACCAGTTGTAACAATGAAGTTTTCTGCTCCATTTTGTAAAACAAGCCAGATAGTAGCTGCCAAATATATTTTAGCCTTGTTATTTCTAAATTTCCTTGTGATTTATAGACTTTCAGGTGTCTTAAGGAGAGGAACATTTTAGTATTCCTTCAGCAGCCTCACTTACTGATTCAGAGAGTGGCCTCAGAGCAGCTTGTGATTCATAGCTGCTGTCCTATTTCTGGATGCATACCTGCCACCTATGGCTCCTCTCTATGACTTCTGGATCATTTTCTGGGAAATTCTGAGCATGTGAGATACAAAGCTAGAGAACAAGTGAGCAGCACATCCAGTACATTCTAAACACAAATATGTCATGCAGATCAACTCCATAACACACTTTGATTGTTTAGGTATCAGGCTACCTACCTGGAAATAGCTTTTCATGTGAGACACTGCACATGTGGTACAACCCTCCACAAATACACATATTTGTGGGGTTCATCACTGTCAGGTTGGAAAGAGATATGGAAGAGTTAAAGAAGAAGTGTTAAAGGTACCCTTGATTTTTTTTTCCCCAGAATTCCCCTTCCTGACACCTCTCACTGACCCTACCCTGGGCTACGGAATAAAGAACAATCTGCATAAAAGAAACCTTATAAATAATCCAGAGAAGTGGCAAACCTCCACACTGAACTATTTTGAGAAACACAGTGGATGCAAACTGGAATGCAGAAGGTTCAGTTTGAACATCAAGGAACATGCTTTCTTTGTGGGGTTGACCAAGTAGTGGCACAAGTGGCCTGGGGAGGCTACGGTGCTTCCATGCTTTAGGATATTCAAAAGTCATCCAGATGTGAACCTGATGGCCCTGACTGAGGAAGGGGTTAGACAGGGCATCTGTATATTTCTGCCAACCTCAGCTGTTCTGTGATTCTGTGACAATGCCCTTCTACTTGCTTCTGATCTTGTCAGGCAGCTACGGTGTTTATCAACATGAGACATAGAGTTAATTAGCATTTAATATCATCAGCACATGTAAATAAAGTATTCTACACAAATATCTGCTTTAGAGACAGTTGTCTGTGAAGGAAGAATTTTTCAAAGATAACAAGAATCTTAGACTAGGTAAAACCAGTTTGCAACATTTGTTTGCATTCACAACAACATCTGGGACATCCTGGTAGTCCTGGCTATGAACCAGCATCAATAGAAGCTGCACCTTTGTCACAACAAATTACTCGCCAAAAGAATTAAGCAATCCAGTTGTCTGAAACAGGAAAATTTATGCTGGATAAGTGGCAAAAAATCACAAATCAGGTAATGAGATATGAAAGGTTTAAGCCCTCTGCTAAGTTCCTCAGATGAGTATGTTTGATGGGTTTGGAGGAAACTGAACAACCTCTATACCCTCCCCATGCCTCCTACGGATATCCAGATACCAGTGGGTAAGTAAAGAGAAAAGTTACAAAGAACAACAAATTTACTGACAAAACTGAATGCAATTGGAAAGGCTATCTACACACAGTTACTGCTTATAAGAGGCTTCTTTCTACTTTCTTTATAAGTAGGATCTTTCCTTTGATATCTCATTTTGGAATCATTTCAGAGATTTAATTTGTTTTGTCAGGTTTGCAATTATTTCCAGAATTTACATCAGCTCTAGTTTTAATAAGCACTAACAAGGTAAGCTCTAAAGTGCCCCAAAAAACAGATATATTCCCAAAATCTTAAACTCACCAGTCTTGCTCAAATTGACATGATGTCATTTTTCCAGCATATTAAGCTTAACACCAGTGTGAAAAGAAACAGCTTGAAACCTCTTGCACCAATGATGTAGAAATTGTTTCAATAATCAGAGAAAAAAAAGCTCATTCAAGGCTACTAAAAAAATAAACCAACTTTGCCTTTCCCTTCTTTGCCTAGACTTGATGTGTCTTCAGTCCCTTTCTGCTTCCTATATTTCCATTCCAATATGAAGGTTATAAAGACCATATCAAGTATGTAAGAATTTATTTATAAATGGTTCAGAAGTGAGAGCCAACAAAGAGAAATGATGGGTTAATTGGATCATATTCTCCTCAGATTTTTATTCTAGCACAGAAGGAAAATCATTCAGTCAGCAGCATTGCATTGCAGGATTGCATGTACCAATGACAGAGGAATCAGACCAGATGTTACTCCACTTCTAAGTAGCTTTTTTCTCTTTTCTCTTTTTATTAAAATAACTGCTGTTGTTACCAGAGATGTTCTTACAGAAATGGAGACAGACAGTCAATAGCATTCATACATTAAATCCTATTTTAAATGCTTGTTCTATTACTACAACAGGGTTGACTTCAGTAATTACGTAGCTTATCAATTCCCTCTGTACTACTATGGAAAAGACATAGCTGCTGTTTTCTCTTATAATGTTTGCATTCATAATCTGTAAGTCCAGCATTATTTAGCCTAAATATTGTCCAAACTTTTCCTTTCTAGAGTGTCTGCGCAAGAACTAAAGCGGTGCAAGATTTTCTATCTTTGCAACAGATGCCTAAAAATGGAGATGGGCAGCTAGCTTTATTTTCCAGAGCTATTGGAGTTCAGATCCCAGCAGCAAGGATAGGATGGGTTGCATTTGTCTGGAACCTGTGCAGGAATTGCGCAGTATCAGTTTTAAACAGTAACCGGAATCAAGCAGCTTCAGAACTCTTCCAGCCAGAGAATAACAACATCTTGGTCAGGGATTGAAGTCTCCTGTGGCTATGGAAAACAAAAGCAGGAAGGCTTGGCATCTTGACAGTTTTATGATAAACTAGGTAGGGGGAAGAATATTCTTGTGAGTGATTTTTTTTCTTTCTCCCAAAAAAATAGAATTTCTATGTCTATCTACATCTGATAAATATATTTGTTCTAATGTGAAAAAACACCAGAAGAACTTTAAAGTTTAATTCTTTAAGGATTGAAAAGTATAACAAACATTTTTCTAAGTTTATTTTTCAGGTTCTTCATTAACTTTGTTTCCTCCATGATTTGAGGAAGATGTAGTGATTTTATTTTTTTATTTTTTAATCTAGACTTTAGTCTTGAGTCTGGAGTCTTCAGTTCCTGTCTATGTCTTCTTAAGGGTCAGATATAAAACACGGATAAGGGAAATATAACTTCAGTGTCTTATTTGGTTTATTGTAGGTCTGTCTCTGCCTATTTTTTTTTTTCTCAGAAAAGATAAAATGTGAATTCCAGGTATTAGGAAGCTTGCCGTATCTTTCAATGTATGAAAGACTGCAACAGAAAAACCTTAGGGCTTTCTACTTTGCAACTGAGATAGAATAGACTGCAATGACATTGTGGATTTAAGGATTCCATTGTCAAGTTTAGCAATTAAAGTACTAATCTGCTACTACTACTTTTAATGACTTTCAATGAGGGATTTTCTGCAGAAGATTTGCTACTTCCTGAATGTCACCGTTCACATGGAATTAATAAAATAGAGCTGGAGAATTAAAGTCAATATTGAAAATAAAATACAGCATTAATGGTCTCCGTACAGTTCATGACATGAACATTTAAATAGAAGAACATTCCTTATTCTTTTCTTTGAAAAGGTAAAAACTAATTCCCAGGTTTAAATTCACATTTCTTCTGAGTAGATGGCATTTCAATCTTTACTGAAAATTCAACATAAGATTATACAATGGTGACAAGTATGCACTTTTCTCATAAAGCTGTATAAGGGATTTGTAAAATCAGCCTGCTGATGTCACTTGCAGCCAAGACCATTTGCTTTTTGGGGCTCTGAGAAAACAGATATACCCTTTCAGTCATAATATTTCTTTCCAATAAAAAGGTGTTTACCCAAAATTGGAACAAAATTCATAAATTTGAGCTTTTCCATGGAACGTAAATTTTCAAAATATTTTCTTTTGGGAGAATGAAATGGAATATTTAAAAAAATTCCAAGCCATAGAGCCAGCTGGCTGAATACCTTAGATAGAAATCACACCAGACCATGGATTTAGCTGCTCCTGGGAGTGGGGAGCCCTGTAAACCAGCAGGGAGGCCCAGTTTGCCTGTCTGGTAGACTGGAGTCTGTCAGGGATTTCAGCAAAATTAATGTGTTCCCGCAAGATGATTTCATTTCACTGAATCTGGATTTTCCAGGGCAAACCAACCCACCAGAACATTTGTCTCATTCTATTGTTCATGCTTTCCATAGGAATAATTTATTGTTTGTTTGTCAAGGGGTTCCATACCATTTTGCAGAAAAGTGGGTATTTTTATTGCTAGTGCACAACCCAACAGATACATCATCTACAGACACTGAAATGCAATGCCTCCCATAAAAGTACCTCTAACAAAGGAGAATGAAGTAAATTCCATGTGTCCCTTATGTCCTGAGGGTTGTTGTTCTCTTGCCTGTGGGTGATTATGAGAAATGAACATGTAGCTCATTTAAAAAAGGATATTAAACTCCAGGTATACAGTAGGATATAAAACACATCTTCGAGTTGAACAAAGAAAAGAGGAGTGGAAAAAATGGATCTTTCACTGCTATTAGAGCTTCAGAAAAGCTGCATTTTTGTTCCTTTTCCCTCAAATTATTTTGCTATCATATTCTGTTATAACAAAAATTCCCTCTTTCCATCTTTGTTCATGTAATTTAATTTATATAATGTACCTATGCAGGTAAACATAAGCTCTGAGTCTCAAAAGCAAAACCAGAAGACAGAGGAAATTGCAAAAGCTTTTATGGAAACCTGTGAAAAATAAGAAATTAATGTTAATAAGTCAAATGATAACAATATAAATTTTTACAGACTCTCACTATTAGCAATGAGTTTGAGATATCATAAAGTAGCGCTTTAAATGATATCCTTAAATCATCCCTGGAAGAATTTTAAAGCCAAGCAATAATTGCTGAAGTTGAAGCCAAAGGGTTTAAAGTGATTCCCTGATTTCAGCAATTAAGCTTCAGGAATGTATTAGAAGATATATGAATTGAAGAAGATATATGCTTGTCTTTGAAGAACAGAACAGATAAATGTTATTTGATCAGGGAGGTATGCAATCATTCCTTATAATTTTATTGGTAAAGACATTAGCAACTGCAGTGGCCAGTGATGTATTAATACTTCAAAACTCTATGCTGAAGAGTTTTGACATGGAAAACATTTTATATGGTACACATACAAAAACATGTAGAGAATCTTTATCATTAAACCTATCCACTACTCTTTCCTGACATCTTTGAAAAATGATAGGTAGAAAATTAAACTCTTGAATATTGTGTCATATGATGATGGTAAACATATCAGTTTCTACAGAAATAGTTGGGTTTTTTTTTTAATAAAAAAAAAAGTCAAAAAAATGACTTGACTTCACTTATGGAATCTGAGCGTGTGCCTTATCAATACAGAGGAGATGGTGCTCTTTAGATCATTTGGTTTATTGAGTTTAAAGAGTGCTATACACTGATCTTTTGTCAAAATGAGACAGATATCCAAGAATGTGATTTAAGCTAATGGATAAACAAACAAAAAGAAGTTCCCCAAGACAGCAGGTAACAAAACTGCAATTGACTTTTTTCACAGTTCTTACACATCCAAGAAATTAGTTCACACAGTGAAAATGGATATTCACACAGAAGCCAAAAATGTAGATTTCACTATAGTCCTTGCATTTTCTTCTTAAAATCCTAATATTTCTATATTTAAATACCAGGATTTGGTGGAAAATATATATGCCAACAGAATTACCAGCTTTTTAAAGAAACATAATTTTTTGTTTCAGTGACCCTATCCTCATTTTTCTTGGACATTCATTTTGTTCTAATTGATATTCCCAGATGTTGAGTCTTTATTTTGTAATGTTTACAGTTTGTGAGGCAGAAGTCATCAGTTTATAGGAGCACTCAATGGGTGATTGCAAGAAGTTCAATTTGCACAAGCGAGCTAACATGGGGTGCAACCAAGGTGGCCAAAATGCCACTAAAATCATATGAAATCTATAGAGCATGTGTTTTGTGTTAGCAAAAGCAAGATTTCACTGCTAATTGTGTTTCAGACCTTCTCATGATTCAGTACTTTCAATAGATACTATGTACTGTGATGGTCAAGGATAAAGGAATACACAAACCAGATTGTTCTATCCATTTTCCATGCTGTAAACCATAAAAAAAATACTGACTATTCTGAATGTTTCAGCAGGTTGTTATGGGCAAAATTTATTCCACCTTTGTGCATTTCAAAGGAAATGGTCTCATGGAAGTACTGAACAAAAGAAATTGAGAACTGGAAGGACTGCATTTTCTCAGTCAAAGTAGAATATAATTAGCAGCACAGAAAACTGGAATTGTTCAGTGGTCTGACCTCTGTGAATTACTTCAAACAAACTGAAGAAAGTGAGACTTTTATTTGAGAGCTCATTAGGAACCTGTATTTTATATGGGATCTTTTAACCATGTAAATCAAATCAAAATTCATTAATATAAAATAGGATATTAGCGTGAGAGCCCATTTTGTGTGTATCCATGAAAACTAGCCAGTCTTTGTATAAACTCAAGGCAATGAAGATGGTTTTGTTGCAATTAATGGGATGTTGAGGGATACAGATTATCTCAACCTGTAAAACTAGAGTATCTTTATGTTTGCCATTGTTTATATTTGCATCAACTATTATTCTCTCAAAATGTAATGAGCCCCTTGTAAAACAACACATTTACAAAATGCACTAAATATATCTGAATTAATTTTCCAGAATTAGTTAAGTTGCCTAAAAAAGGTATTTAACTTTTAGACTAAAAACTAAGATAACTAAGACATTTCTTTTATCATGAAAATATTCCAATTACAACCTATGCAGCCATATGCACAGTATGTTTTCCTATATTACAATTTGTTTGTAAAAGTTGCTCCAAGCACATTTGAGAAGAAATGTGTAGGTGAAGATTCAGAATTCAGCTACCTTTATATTTTTAAATTTGAAAAGTGCAGGAAAACCCCTGTCTCTCTGGAGTAAAAGACTGAAATTACTAGCTGACTTAGGGACAGTCAGGATTCTGCCATAATTGCTTTAAAGTCTTACCCTGCTTGTCCCAGATTCCTGTAGGGTTTTGGAGGCCAGTCATGGGATCTTCCCAGGTAGATTCAGTGAAATGACCCCTCAGGCCCAGGGAGGCTGGCCCAGACAAGGTGGTGGGGGTTCCCATCACTTGTTCATTCAGCCCTCCCTGCTCCTCAGGTATCTGACAGCACTGCTGGGGCTGATCTGCAGCCATCTGAGAACAGCTCCATTTACTGTCATTCTAAACTTGCATCATCAACTGAACACCTCCTCACTGGTACTCATTTCAGTTGGGTTTAACGAAAATAAATGGCTGATAAGTCAAGAAACAGTGCTGACTCCCCACTGCCAAAGGGCAGCTGGAAGACTGTAACCCCAGAAAACCAGACTGCTCCTGGAGTTATCAGATCAAAGTGTAAGAAACTGGTGAAAAGTACAGACAGACCAGTTATGAAATATGCAGATAAAATGTTGTTTGACCACAGAACAGCTTTCAGGGAGAGGTGAAAAGAAGTTCAGGACAAAACTCACTTAAAATGTTCATTCTGTAAAAACACTAGTCTCATCAAACATTTTTTCAAGTAATTTCCTTTTTAAAACCAAGGACTTGAATAAATTCCTTTGATTTCTTATTAAAATACTTCTAACTTGTGCACAACTTATCAATCAAATATTGTTCCTTTGCAGGAGACATATATTGCAATAGAAGCAGAGACAGATGGAAAAAGCAAAGTATAAATGGTAAATGTTAAATACTTGATACTTAACAGAATGCTGTCTCACTTTAAATGTTCTATATTTCAAAGCTGACAGGAATAATTTGAGTATAAAGCATACAATAAGATGCTTTCAGAAGCAATCACTTTTTTCCCTTTGAAATACACCTGCATTGTCTTGCACATTATAAAGTTTATTCAAGCATCCTGAAGATTCTAATTGCTACTTTAAAAAAGGATATGCACACAGGCATGCTATTTATTCCTAGGTTCAGTATCTACAAGTGGTACTCACAGTTGTAATTACTGAGAAATACAGAAAGGTTTACCGATTGGCCAAAGCTCTAACATTATCTTGGGCACCTTCAGAAGAATGAAACAAAGACCAAAGAAGGATTTTTAGCTGGAAACCCTGGTCTATATTTAACCTCAGCTAGAAATAAGAAAACCATTTGTGAGGAGACACTCTTGAAAAAAATAATCCATATGAATTCATCGCAGATTCCAAAACTTTACATCACAGTTTATCCAAAGAAGTGGGCAAGTTGTAAGTAGGAGTACCAGTATAATTGATTAGAATTGGTCAACGTAAAGTTCAACAGATGTAACTAAATTTATTTTTAATCTCTAATGAATTAGGGTAATGATATTTATAGCATTATTTTATTGCATCATGTTACATCAATAATATATATAATATCTCTAACATAAAACATATATAATATAATGCAATTTAATTTAAATAATGTATATGTAACACACTATACATTACATTAACTATATTATATTATATTATTTATAATATTTATTATGTTATATTTATTATATTATTGTGTTGGTGCTGTCTAGAGATGCTGTATGCTGCCATATAGCATTTAGGGTCAGGCTCCTTGCATTTCAGTAATTTCAAGCATTTGAACCACAATGCAAAGCAATGTTCATAAAATAAGAAATGTAATAAGGAACTGAGAAAAGTGAAAAAAAAAATAATGTCTGGAAAAGCTGGGAAGCTGTACTGGTCATGAACAGTTCTGATAAGTAATGAAGGAAGAAAGTTGAAGGAAAATAAAAAGAGTACATTTAGCCCATGATCAGCAGTCCAAAACATAATTCTTTGAATTCCCAAGTTGTACATTATTTTATAAATTTATAAAATTGAAAGTCTTCTGTGCAGCATTCTTTTGCAGTCTACTGTCTTAATTCATGAAAATATATAAAAAAAAATAAATTATTGTCTCAGGACACAAGGAGTAATGAAGCAAAATCAGAAGTATGCTTTTTTCATTCAAGAATCTTATTTAGGAGCCAAAATCCATGGTAGTATTAACAGTGATCAGGATGTAGACTTTGACCCTGTGCTTTACTCATGGTTAAAGAACAGAACATCTGGAGCCCAGAAAACAGAGACTTGTAAAGGGAATTGTACCTCCCACTATGAAGCCAATAGAACTCAGAATTACAAAAATACTCTCAGTGATCTCATCATCCTGTTCTAAATGTGATCAAGGGATGTAGCATTCTGAAATGCATAAATGTAGACTCTGAATTTTAATAGATATAAACAAAAATAAAATTTTTCATATATTTGTACCAAGGGGCTCAGCTACAAAACAGTGGTTGTAGCAAAAGTATATTTTATGGACCTCCAAATGTACATTTGTATGTTTACCTGTTTCCCACATAAGACAATAATAAATATTTAACTTCTCCCTCTTCCTTCAATATCTTCCTAAGCAGTAAATTATTCTGTGCCCATAGTCCTCTAAAGTGTAAATCAGCTTCCGCACAATAAAATTAATGAGCAGTGTTGCTAAGAGCCAGGTGTTGCAGCCTAAATGAAATGTCTCATGGGAGCTCAGACTTTGGACCATTAACCATGGCTAATCGGCATGGCTATTTTATAAACAGAAACAGATGTCCCTCTAGAACAGTCTTCATTTTGTAGTGTGCAGGCACCAGGTATTACTTTAAACCAAACTTTATACATTGCTCTGAAGGCTTTTGGAAAGCAGGATTGGTGATATTGATTCATCTTTTACTCTGATTTTATCATAGTAAATATATAAGATAATATCAGATAATATATCTACTTGCTATGGCGTCTGAAGACAGTGGAGAAGAGCTATTTTGTTGCAAGAGGCTAAATTTACAAGAGCTTGTTTGACTAAATGCTTATTATCTCTGAAAGTACACAGAATGTGCCAAGGTACCTTTCTTTTTTCCCCTTTCCCAAACAAAATGCGGCCTTTTTAAAGTGTTCTGGGGAAAGAAAATGAAAGATGCCAGATGACAAATACTAAGTGCTCATTGCTTAGCAAACACACTGAATAAATATCACAAACTTGTAAAGCCATTAAGTACAGGAACTCATTCCACTGAGTCCCAGAGCAGGAAGACAAATAAAGAGTTAGCACTACTCTCATGATAATATAGTTGAAGGCAACTGAGTTAGATCGAAATTGAATGTGAAGAGACATTTCGGTGCACCTATATTGTAACACTGTATTACTTTATATTGCACTCAAGTATTTCATTTTAGGATAATGAAAGGAGTCATGACTGAAATGGCACTGCCTTACAAAAATTATTACAACATAATGAAATAGGTCTTCTTATTAAACTTAAATCTTAATCTGCTCTTTTTACTTTCCTCTCTGCAATACAGGAATGGACCATACATTCATATACAGCCAATTAATTATCTTTCAGTTGATTTACTAATATATAGTATTTGTAATCCTTGCAAGCTGACTAACAAGCAACACAAATTTTAACATCACTTACACTCCATGTTACTGCCTATGAGAGTAAAACAGAAGGTCCAAGAGTTGTCACAAAGCTGTGTGGAAAGCTACAGGTAGGGAGATTTGTAAGTCTAGCTCTCTGCCAAAGGCAAACTACATAGGAAAAAAGAAGTCTTCCAGATTCATTGAAGATATGGGGCCTATCATGATGAAGAATTTAAGCATAAGACAAGGGCACTTGTCTGAAAGCAGAAATTAATTACTTTTCCTGCAGGAAAAACAATCTCATGTTCTCAATAGATAGGGATTTGCACAGGATAGCATACATTGCTTACCAAGTTATAGTAAATTTGTTTTAGCAGTTGCACCCATGTACTAGCTTGGTAAACAAACCTTAGGTTTTAAAAAAGTCAACTTATAGCTCTGTAATTAACCAACCAGATGATGATTAGCAAAAGGTAAACTGACCACCTGAACAACCCAAAGTTTGAATCTAAGGATAAATATTTTTGGACACATACTTTACCAGTACTTAAAATGCCATTTAGTATGTTTACAAGAGAATTCTATGAGATTTTAAGAGCTTGATACTGCAATAATCCTGCTTTCTATTTTCATTTTTTAAATTAATTATAAAAATGTTTATGAATTGTAGTCATTGTAAATTGTTTGCTCCCAGCATACCAGAAACAAAGGACATGCTGGGTCATCTGAAGGTCAGCAAGACAGAGCTAGAATTGAAGTGTGATGTTATCTAAACCATGTCACTCCTCTGTATCTGCTACTGCTGTCAGACTGCCCAAACATAAAGTGCAAAGAATGAGATCATGAGCCAGCGGCTGAAGGGTTTGGATCCTGCTTGTGAAAAAAGGAAAAAAAGGCAGATGAAAAATGAATGTTTCATCTTTGTAGCTCTCTGGCAGAGCTAAATACAAAACTGTCTGATGTGGTCAGTGGTCAAGTAAGGTTCAGAAAACCATCACAGATTCCTCTTCAACAGATAAATGACAAGATATGGATGTGCTTCCTCACACCCACGTCATTCTTGCCAAGAGCTCTGGAAAGTGGTGTATTCAAGCATTCAGACGAAGGCCAGTGTTTACTGGAATCTGCTGTGAATTGCAAGAGGATACATATATTATTAGGCCTCAGAACATTCATTGGCTCCATCTGGGGAAATAGTTTCCATACTCTCAATACAGGCTGTATCCCCTGAAGGAAATGCTGCAAAAAATAATTTAAATTAATAGAAGCAACACTTACCACAAAGAGAGCCAATAAGGTCACAAATCTGACAATAAAACTACAGAAAGTGGGCTGCTTACCCACAACAGTTCCAACACAGTGTTGCTGTCAGATAATTTCCTCAGGCAGATTCTGCTATAATGTCACTGTTAGAAGTGGTAGGGGATTAAACTTCCCCCAGAAAACAAAAACAAAATGAAAACCAAACA